>NW_006400172.1:397523-409997 GCF_000299155.1 Elephantulus edwardii
TATATATATATATATATAACCTCCTGAAATGGTTCTATCAGCCAATTATTTTTGGTATAGTGAGTATGTATTTCCTCTGTCTCCTTTTGATGTTTCCTGAAACATTGAATATTTTGCTCATACAGAAGGCAAGGACACAGAGGACATTGGTCCAGCTCCTCACAGAGACACTATTAGCTAAGGCAAAAGAGGCCCCTCCCACAGTCTCACACCAGGACCATCTCCACTTCTAGCAGAGACCACTATTAAATAGCAGCCCTGAGACTTCTGGAAGGATAGTTACAGTGAGGTTTACTGAGAAGTTCCAGCTCCCTTTAGAGGTTTTGTCTGTTCAGAGGAGAAACAGCAACCCTATCCATATCACATAATTTCAAAGAAGCATTAGACATAGTCAACCATTATGAAAAAAACAAAATAAGACTTCTCCTAAAAAAAGCAGATCTTATTGATGACCCGCTGAATATCTCAGAGACAGGGAAGCAAAAGAAATATGCAGACATGGAGTTCCCAGAACTGGTATTGAAAAAGTCATAAGCTGGGAGAAAGACTTGAAGCCATAAGTGGTGCTTTCTCAAAAAGTTGCAAATATAATTATCATTTTACCCAGCAATTCCACTACTGGGAATATAGCCTGAAGAAACAATAACAGCCACCCGAGCAGATATATGCATACCCATGCTTATTGTGGCTTTGTTCACACTAGCAAAGAGTTGGAAACAACCTAAGTGCCCATCAACAAATGAATGGATAGAGAAGCTGTGATATATTCACACAATGGAATACTATGCTGCATTGAGAAACAAAGAACAAATGAAATATTATTCAAAATGGGTTACTCTGGAGGACATGATGCTGAGTGAAATATTTCAGTCACTAAAGGACAAGTACTGTATAGTGCCACTGTTGTAAAATGAGATTGACATCGGGGTTGGGAGGAACCTAAGGAAAGAGGGGATAATGTATACTGCATTGAAACAGATGAGGGAGAGAACTGTTTAAAAGGGATATATAATAAGGTATTATTGTAATGATAGGAGTCCAGAACGAAGACTGCATAGTGGAGTGGACTTGCGGGGAGGGAACGTACGTAACAATGAAAGAATTTTTCTTTTACTTTTCAAAGAAAAGAGCAAACTGGGTGGGGAGGGGTGGGCAAGAGGGAAAGTTCAATGATCAATGAATGTAAATCCAAAGTCTCTGTAAACTTTCATTAAAAGTAATAATAAAAATTTCAAAAACAGAAAGGGAAAAACTATGACAAGACAGAGAGGATGAAACCAACATATTACTATACACAACAGAAAAGCATGAAAATGTAACCCAAAATATAAAACATGAAATGGCAGAAATTTGCAACATTGTGAAGGCAAATTGAAACAGAAGAGATAGTGCAGAGATTCAGTGAATTAGAAGAAAAGAACATGAATGAGAACTTACATAAAGAAAAAAACAGTGAGAAGATAGAAGGAGAATAAAGAAAGAATTAGAAGTCTATGGAATAACATCAATTGAAGCAATGTAGGTATTTTTGGAATTATAGAACAGAAGAGTAAACAAAACAGCATGGAAAATATTTTGGAGGAGATACTAAAAGAAAACTTTCCAAATATCATGAGAAAGGAGGAAATACATATCTTAAAGGCTCAGCATATACCAATCTTAAATGACTTCAAAAGAACAATATCAAGACACATCATTGTTAAACTCTCTAAAATAAAAGAAAAGGATAGAATACCAAAAGCAGAGTGAGAAAAACAGAGTCATCTACAAGGGAGAACCAATTAAGTTACACTCTGATTTCTCAGCAAAAATACCACATGAGAAAGATGTCAATGGAAGAGTATATACAGAAAACTGAAGGAAAACAATTGTCAGCCAAAGATCCTGTACCCAGCAAACTGTCCATAAAATATGAAGAATAAATGAAATAATTTGCAAACAAGCAGAAACTTAAGGAATTTGGGGGAGGGGAACCAACAAGAAATATGAAGGGAAGTACTTCACTCACAGCAGAAGAAAGCTGATAGACTAAAGTAACCAACAACAGACACACACACACACACACACACACACACACACACACAAAGTAACAGTGCAAAATGGCAATAATGAAACTTAGCCTATTAGTAATCACACTCAATATGAATAACTCACATGTACCAATTCCTAGAAAAAAGAGTGACAGAATGAAAAAAAAGCAAAGCTCATGCACACATTGTCTACAAAACACCCATTAAAGTAATGAAGAGAAGACAGACTGAAAATCAAAGGCTGGAAAAAATACACCAAGCAAAGGGCAACCATAAGAAAGCTGGACTGGCAAAACAAATCTCTGAGAAAATAGACTTCAGAATGAAAACCACCATCAGAGATATGGAAGGACATAATATCATGATTAAAGCACAGTAGATCAAAAAGACATATCTTTCATTAACACCTAATACACCTAATGATACACCTGCAAAATACATAATAGATAAAATAATAGTTAACAGACTTGAAGAATGAACTAGGCAATACCACAGCAGTAGTAGGAGACATTAACACACCATTCTCACCAAAAGACAGATCAATTAAACAAAAAAGAAACTCAACAAAGATGCAGAAAAACGGAACTATACAAGAAGCCAACTCAACCTTATAGACATGTTCAGGATATTTTACTCAACCAAAGCTCAATTTACTTTATTCTCATGTGCACACAGTACATTTTCCAGAATCAATCACAGATTCTGACACAAAGGAAGCTTCAACAAATGTAAAACAAAACAAAACAAAAAATCCCACATGCATTGAAATAATATAAAGTGTCTTTTCAGACTACAATACTATAGACATTAGCAAGAAGAGGATAAAGGGAAAAAGAATACTCATTTGGAAGCTAAATAATACCTGGCTTGGGAACGAGTGGATTATAGAATAAATAAAATCTGAAATAAAGACGTTCCTCAAAACAAATGAAAATTCAACACTTCAAAACAACTGGGATATAGTTAAAGCAGTCCTCAAAGACCATTTTGTAGCAATCAGCAAACACCTAAAAAAAGAAGAAAGAAGCAAAAGAAACTTTTTCTTATTGTTTTTGTTAGGTGCCATTGAATCAAGTATGACTCATACAGAACCCTGTGAACAAAAGGTCTGAACCTAGACTTGTCCTATGCCATTCCTGACACACAAGAGCACAATGTAGCAGTGAACGTGTCAATACACCTGGTTGAGGGTTTTCCTCTCCTGCTGACCCTCCACCTCTCCCAACATCATGTCTTTTTCCAAGGAATAGCACCTCTTAGCAATATGTTCCAAGTATGTGAGGTGAACCCTCATCATTCTTGCCTCCAAAGAGCACTCCATCAGCACCCACTCCAAGATATATCTATTCATTCTCTTGACCATCCAAGGAATATTCAGTTCTCCAACACCAGAGATAAACAGTCTCAATTCTTTTTCTGTTATCTTTATTTATTTTCCAGGTCTTATAGGCATAGCTAGTAATCGGAAAGATACATCTTAGTTCTCAAGCCGCCGTGACTACACCTCAATAATTTGGAAAGGTCCTAACTACAGACTTTCCCAGTGTAATGTATCTCCTTATTTCCTGACTGCTCATACCAAGGGTGTTAATTGTGGATACAAGCAAGATGATAGTTTCAGTCTCCTCTCCATCCATCATGACACTGCCTATTGGTCCAATGTTAAGAATCTTTGTTTTCTTGATATTGAGATGCAATCCATACTGAAGACTGCATTCTTTGATCTTCTACAAGTCCTCCTCACTTTCAACAAGCAGGCTGTGTCATCTGTACAGGTTATTGATGAGTCTCCCTTCAATCCTGATGCCACACTCCTCTTCATAGAATCTAGCTTTTCAGATAATTTGTTCAGCATATAGATTGAACACGTATGGAGATAGAATACGTTCCCTGATGCACTCCCTTCCCAATTTCAAATCATGCAGTTCCCCCCCACTCTGCTCTGTTCACACAAAAACTTCCTGATGGCCGGTATTTGTTCTTCATGAGCACAGTCAAGTGCTTTCAGATCCCCATTCTTTTCAATGTCAGCCACAACTTCTCATGATCCACACAATCAAATGCTTTTGCGTAGTCAATAAAACACAAGTAGACATTATCTGGTATTCCTTATTTTCAGGCAGGATCCATTTGACATCAGCAATGATATACCTGGTGCCCTGGCCTATTCTAAATCCCGCTTGAACTGCTGGCAATTCCCTATGACTTAACTCAGTACATCCAACAAATAGAAAAAAAGCAGCAGGTTAACCCCACAAACTCTAGAAGAAAGAAAATGAATAAAGAGAAGAGTTGAAGTAAATGAGATAGAAAATAAAAAATAACAATTGAAACTATCATAAAAGTAGGAGCTATTTCCCAAAAGGGTTAATAAAATTGACAAACTTAACAAAAGAAAAGGACACAAATCCAAATAAGAAATGAAATGGGTGACATCACAACAGAACCAGCCAAAATGAAATTAATAGTGTTGGAATATTATGAAAAGCTATATTTTGAAAAATTTGAAAACCTAGAGTAAATGTATAAATTCCTAGTAACTCACAACCTACGCAAGTTGACACTTGAACAAACCCATCACAACAGAAGGAATCAAGTAGGCTATGAAAAGACACTCCCACCAAAAAAACTACTGGCATAAATGACCGGAGAATTCTACCAAACATTCAGAGCTGAACTGTCACCAATGTTATTTAAACTCTTTTTGAAAAATAAAAAAGGAATATTCCTTGGGTCTATGAAGCAAGCATAAACCTAACACTAAAATCAGACAAAGATACTATCAAAAAAGAAAATTATAGATCAATATATAGATCATGAACATAGCTGTAAAAATCCTTATCATAATCTTGACCAATAGAATCTAACAGCATATAAAAAATAATTTATCACAATCAAATGGGTTTCATAACAGGGATGCAAGGATGAGTCAATATAAGAAAAACAATTCATGTAAATCATCACATTAACAAAGCGAAAAACAAGAACCACATGATCCTGTAATTGAAGCAGAAAAGGCCTTTGACAAAATGCAACATCCCTTTCTAATTAAACAGTGAACAAAATAGGAATACAGGTGAATATCCTCAACATAGTGAAAAGTATATACACAAAGGCAAAAGACAACATTATTCTCAACAGAAAGAGATGAAAAATTTTCCCATGGATGATAGAGGCTACCCTCTATCAACATTCCTATTCAATATTGTACTGGAAGTTCTAGCCAGCTCAATAAGGCAAGAGAAAGAATTAAGAGGTATCCAAAAGGCAAAGATGTAGTAAAATTGTCGTTATATGCAGATGGCAGGACAATGTACACAGAAAATTATGAAGAATTGACAAAAAAGCCTTTCAGATATGGTAGACAAACTTTGTAGAATGGGAGAATACAAGATCAATAAATAAGTCAGTAAGATTTTTCTACAGCAAAAAAGAAACCACAGAAAAGGAAACTAATAAATACCACTTATAATTGTCGACCACAAGATTAAATACTTGGGAATAAATCTTACTAGAGACACTAATTACCTGTACAAAGAAAAATACAAAATACTACTACAATATCAATAAGAAACCTAATTCAAGGGGAAAATATTCTCTATATATGGATAGGAAGACTCAAAATAGTGAAAATGACAACACTACCAAATGTATTTTACACATCAGCAGAGAACTGCCAGAAGTCCAGACTGGGTTTAGAAGGGGTCATGGTACTAGGGATATTGTAGCTGTTGTTAGATGGATCTTAGCTGAAAGCAGGGAATACCAGAGGAATGTGTATCTGTGTTTCATTGACTATGCAAAGGCGTTTGACAGTGTAGATCATAACAAACTGTGGCTGACTCTGAGAAGAATGGGAATACCGGAACACTTGATTGTGCTAATGAGAAACCTATACTTGGACGAGGAGGCAGTCGTCAGAACAGAACAAGAAAACACTGCATGGTTCAAAATTGGGAAGGGCATACACAAGGGATGTGTCCTATCTCCATACCTTTTCAACCTGTATGCAGAACAGATTACCCAGGAGGCTGGGCTCTATGAGGAGAAATTTGGGGTCAAGATTGGTGGAAGAACTATCAACAATCTGTGATATGCAGATGACACATCCTGCTTGTTGAAACTGAGGAGGACCTGAAGCGCTTACTGCAGAGGGTCAAGGAGTGCAGCCTCCAATATGGATTAAGGCTCAATGTCAAGAAGACAAAGATTCTCACCACTGGACCAATTGGCAGCATCAGGATGGATGGTGAAGAGATTGAGATTGTTCACAGCTTTAGTTTGCTTGGGTCCACAGTCAACACTCTTGGCACCAGTAGCCAGGAAATTAAAAGGTGTATTGCCATGGGAAAGTCTGCTGTTAGGGACCTCTCCAAAGTACTGAAGAGCAACGATGTCTCTCTGGAGACTAAGGTGTGTCTGATACAGTCCATGGTCTTTGCTATCATAGTTATGCATCAGAGAGTTGGACAATGAACAAGGAGGATAGGAGAGTTGATGCCTTTGAGCTTTGATGCTGAAGAAGAGTATTGAGGGTACCATGGACCGCTAGGAAAACAATCAGATTCATCCTGGAAAGGGTTAAACCAGATGGCTCCTTGGAGGCAAGGATTCTGAGGCTCCGTCTAACATACTTTGGACATGTTGTAAGGAGAGACCGGGTCCTTGGAGAAGGACATAATGCTTGGGAGGGTGGAGGGACAGTGCAGGAGGGGAAGGCTCTCTGTGAGGTGGATTGATTCAGTGACTGGGTTAATCGGGATGGGAGTGTCAGAGACAGTGCAATTGGCATAGGACAGAGCAGAGTTTAGGTCTGTTGTACATAGGGTAGCTATGAGTCGCAAGTGACTTGACGGCACATAACAACAATAAGAACAATTAAATCTCAATAGAGATACCAAATTCTTTCTTTGCGGAAATGTAAAAGGTAATTTCCAGCTCTGTTTTAAAGGAAAGAGACCCAGAATATGAAGAGTTCTTCTAAAAAACAAAAGTGAAGTTTGAGGCACCTTACTTCTTTATCTCAAAAACTACTATGCGGTTGTAATAATCAAAACAGCATGGTCTTGGTACAACAACAAATATAGAAATCACTGGAACAAAACTAAGAATTCTAAAATGAAACCATCAGCTTATGGCCAACTGATATTTGATAAGGTGACTGCATGGTTCAAAATCAGCAAGGGAGTACATCAATGATGCATCCTGTCTCCATACCTTATCAATCTATATGCAGAGCAGATCATTCTGAAGGCCAGGCTTTATTAGAGGAATGTGGCATCAGGAATGGAG
Organism: Elephantulus edwardii; assembly: GCF_000299155.1. NCBI lineage: Eukaryota > Metazoa > Chordata > Mammalia > Macroscelidea > Macroscelididae > Elephantulus > Elephantulus edwardii. The sequence goes on from NW_006400172.1 coordinate 404,846, forward strand.
GAAGACTCATCAGCAACCTGCATTATCCAGATAACACAACCCTGCTTGCTGAAAGTGAGGAGGACCTGAAGTACTTTGCTGCAGAAGGTCATGGAACATAGTCTTCAATATGGATTGAAGTTCAGCATTAAGAAGACAAAGACCCTCACCACTGGACCAATTGGAAGCACCATAAATAGATGGAGAAGAGTTTAAGATTGTTAGCAATTACAGCTTGCTCAAATCCAAAATCAACACTTTTGATACAAGTCAGGAAAGGAAAACACAAATTGCACTAATTAAATCTGTCATCAGGGACCTTTCCAGAGCACAGAGAATCAGCGATGTCAGAGTAAGCTGCATCATCTGATTCAGTCCATGGTTTTCACAATTACTTGCTATGTGTGAGAGAGCTGGATCATGATTAAGGATCATTGAAGAATTGATGCCTTTGAGTTGTGAAGCTGAAAAATAATCTTAAATATACCATGGTTGTGATTGTTGTTGTTTATTGCCTTCAAGTCAAGCATAACTTATAATGACCCTATAAACAAAAGGCCTGAAACCCCTCTACAACTATCGACATTTATTAAACTTCAAAGAGTTTCCAGAGGCATTTTGTTTAGGAAGTGGATGTCACTTCTGCTTCCAAATCTCACCGAATGTGTTATTGGTTGATTCACCTGTGATGCATAGGTTACCCCTATGTACAGCAGCTCTGAACCCTTCTCTATCCTGAGCCAGTCTCACGAATTCTGACACATCAATCCCCATTACCCCAGTTACTGTATCAATCCATCTAATCTGGAGTTTCTCTCTCCTGTGTGTCCATCCACTCTTCCAAGCATGATATCTTTCTCCAAGGACTGACCTCTCCTGGCCACGTGCCCAAAGTAGGTGAGATGGAGCTTCAAAATCCTAGCCTTCCAGGAGAGACTTGGTTTCACCCTCTCCAAGACAGACCAATTTGTTTTCTTGGCAGTTTATGGCACGCTCAAGACTCTTCTATAGGACCAAAACTAGAAGGCATCTATTCTTCTTCTGTCATCCTTAGTCATTGTCCAATTCTCTGAAGCATAATAAGTAATTGAGAAGATTATGGCCTGGATTAGGCCCATGTTTGTATCTAGATTAACATCATTGTTCTTCAGCACTCTGGACAGGTCCATGGAAATAGATTTTCCAAATTCAATTCATCTTTTAATTTCCTGACTGCTGGTGTTAACAGTGTTGCTTGTGGATCCGAGCAAGCTGTAATTGCTAACAACCCCAATCTCTTTTCCATATATTATGGTGCTGCCAATTGGCCCAGAGGTGAGAATCTTTGTCTTCTTGCTGTTGAGCTTCAATCCATATTGAAGACTATAGTCCTTGACATTTTGCAGCAATTCTCCTTCAACTTCAGCAAACAAGGCTGTGTCACTTTGCATATCATATATTGATAATGAGTATCCATCCAATCTTGATGCCACACTCATCCTCCTAAAGTCCTGCTTCCTGAATGATTTGTTCTACATACAAATTGAAAAGGTAAGGGGACAGGATGCATCCCTGACATACTCCTTTCTTGATTTTGAGCTATGCAGTGTTCCCTTGCTCTGTTCTGAAGACTGCTTCTTGTTCCAAGTATAGGTTTCATATAAGCATGGACAAGTGTTCTGAAATTCCTATTTTCCTTAAGGTTAGCCACAATTTATTATGATCCACACAGTCAAATGTCTTTGCATAGTCAATGAAACACAGACATTCTTCTGGTATTCTCTGCTTTCTGACAAGATCCATCTGACATTGGCAATAATATCCCTAGTGTCATAACCTTTTCTAAACCCAACCTGTATTTCTGGTAGTTCTCTGTCAATGTACTGTTCAAGTCTTTTCTGAATAATCTTCAACAGGATTTTGCTAGTCTGTGATATTAGTGATATTGTTCGATAATTTCCACATTCTGTCAGGTCACCTTTTTTTGGAATGGGAATAAATATGGATCTCTTTCAATCAGTTGGCCAAGTAGTTGTCCTCCCAATTTCTTGGCACAACTTGGTGAGCACATGCAGGACAGCATCTATTTGCTTAAGTACATCAATTGGTATTCCATAAATTCCTGGTGCTTTATTTTTTGCCAAGTCTTTCAGAGCAGCCTGAACTTTCTCATTCATCAACATTGCCTCTTGGTCAATGTTGTTTCTTAAAATTCTGTTGCAGCCAATTATTTTTGGTACAAGGACTACAAACTCTTTCTATCTGCTTTTAATGTTTCTTGAGTTGTTCAGTATTCTGCTCATAGCATCCTTAAGCATTGTAACTCATGGCTTGAATTTTTTCTATAGTTCAGGAAAACAAACAGCTTTGTCTTCTTGTTGTTGTTGTTATGTGCCGTTGAGTCGTTTGCGACTCATGGCGACCCTATGTACAGCAGCCCTAAACCCTGCTCTATCCTGTGCCAATTGCATTGCCTCTGACACACCCATCCCGATTACCCCGGTTACTGAATCAATCCATCTCATAGAGGGTCTTCCTCTCCTGCGCTGTTCCTCTACCCTACCAAGCATGATGTCCCTCTCCAAGGACCTGTCTCTCCTTACCACATGTCCAAAGTATGTCAGACGAAACCCCAGAATCCTTGCCTCCAAGGAGTAGCCTGGTTTAACCATCTCTAGGGTTGTTTGTTTTCTTGGCAGTCCATGGTACATTCAATACTCTTCTCCAGCACCACAGCTCAAGGCGTCAATTCTCCTACTATCCTCCCTAGTCATTGTCCAACTCTCTGATTCATAACAAGTGATCCTTGTAGACTAGGATTTTGAAGCTCCATCTCACATACTTTGGGCATGTGTCCAGGATGGACCAATTCTTGGAGAAGGTCATCATGCTTGGAAGAGTGGAGGGACAATGCAGGAGAGGAAGACCCCAGATGAGATGGATTGATACAGCAACTAGGGCAACAGGGATAGGTGTGTTGGAGTCAATGAGACTGGCTCAGGACAGAGCAGGCTACTATACATAGGATTACTATGAGTGGCAGGCGACTTGACAGCACATAACAACAAAAACAATAAAAGTTTTTAATAGGGAACCAGTAGCCTCTTTAACAAATGGTACTGGCAAAACTGGGTATCTGCATGCAGAAATCTGAAGCAGGATCTACATTTCACATAGTACATGAAACTAACTCAAAGTGGGTCAGAGACCTCCAGGTATAACCCAAAACCATAAAGATCATAAGAGACAAAATGGAAGCAAAATTTAGAAATCCTGACCTATAGCATAAATAAGCTTGCAAACATAGCCAAAAATGCACAACCTGCAGAAGATAAGATAGATAAATGGGACCTTCTGAAAATAAAATATCTGTGTGTATAAAAAATATTCTCCAGTATACTAAAAATAAAACTCACAGATTGGGGTGAAAAATTTGCAATGACATTTCTGAAGAAAGGTCTCATAACCAAATTTACAGGATACTACAAAGTCTCCACAGGAAAAGACTTATGACCCAATTACAAAATGGGGAAAGACATGAAAAAGACACTTGAAAAAGGACATTCCAATGGCCAAGAAACACATGAAAAAATTTTCAAAATCACTAGCAATCAGAGAAACGCAAATCAAAACAACCAAGAGATACTACCTTGCTCCAGTGGCAGTAGCAGAAGCAAAGTATAACAAAACAGCAAACAATAAATGTTGAAGAGGATGCAGAAAGATTAGAAACCTTATACACTGCTAGTTGGACTATAAAATGGTTAAACTACTATAGAAGGTGGTTTGGCATTTCCTCATAAAACTGAATATAGATAACTCAAATGACCCTGCTAGTCCACTGGTAGGACTATATCCCAAAGAAATCAGAACTGAGACACAAATGAACATTTGTACACCCACATTTACAACACTGTTGTTCACAATAGCAAGAAAATGTAAGCAGCCCAATTGCCCATCAACAAACAATTGAATTGAGAAATTGCAGTACATTCACACAATGAAATAAAATGCAACACTAAGGAATTAAACTTTTGTAAGTTACTGTACAACTTGGAAGAGACTACAGAACATTATACTGCGTGAAACAGCTCAATCTCATAAAAATAAATATTGCATAAGGCCACTATTGCAAAAACAGGAACATAAACAAGTAAGAAACATAAATATTCAAAAGAGAAAGGATAGAAGGCAAGGTAGCAAAAGGGAAAGGTGGAAAATCAGTGGCGTAGCAGAGGTTAATAAGTGGGGAGGTAAAGTAATGGGAAACGTTTAAAGGAGGCTTAAAAAGATAGGGTAATAATCATAGAGCAAAGTAATTAATTATATAAAAGATAATGTAACCAGTGATTGCATAAAACACAATGTACATACACAACTTAATGTATATAAATGATTACATGCACACTATCTTTGTTAAATAAGAACAAAATCTATGTATGATCAAATGGGGGGGAAAACACAACAAACGTGCATTGCTTATAACACCCTCCAGTATTGCAACTCGAGGCTTCAATTTGTTCTTCAATTTTTTTAGCTTAAGAAGTGCAAAAAATGGTCTTCTTTTCTGATATTCTAACTCCAGATCGTTGTACATTTCATTATAACACTTTGTTTTGTCTTCTCAAGTTGTTCTTTGAAATCGCCTGTTCACTTCTTTTATTTGCTTCAGAACTTCTTCCTTTTGTTTTAGCTTCTTGTTGCTCTATGACAATTTTCCTAATTCAAGTTGAATTAGAATCTCATTACTGAGACTATGTCACTTAATATTTATGAACAAAATAGTTGTTGTTGTTGTTATGTGCTGTTGAGTCGTTTGCGACTCATAGCAACCCTATGCACAACAGCCCTAAACCCTGCTCTATCATACGCCAACTGCATTGCCTCTGACACACCCATCCCGATTGTCCCAGTCACTGAATCAATCCATCTCATAGAGGGTCTTCCCCTCCTGCGCTGCCCCTCCACCCTCCCAAGCATGATATCCCTCTCCAAGGACCCTACCCTCCTGGCAACATGTCCAAAGTATGTCAGACGAAGCCCCAGAATCCTTGCTTCCAAGGAGTAGCTTGATTTAATTCTCTCCAAGATGAATCTGTTTGTTTTCCTGGCAGTCCATTGTACATTCAGTACTCTTCTCCAGCACCACAGCTCAAAAGCATCCACTCTCCTTCTGTCCTCCCTAGTCATTGTC
>NW_006400172.1:414062-425072 GCF_000299155.1 Elephantulus edwardii
AACAATGAATGAATGGAAACCCAAAATCTCTGTAAATGTTTATGAAAATTAATAAAATATAATTATAGAAAAAAAAGAAGAAGAAAAAAAGAAAATATCTTCCATTGTCCAACCCATGATCTGACAGCTTGTATCTTAAGCTTTCTTGGCTTCTGTGATTTCAAACACATCGACTGCTGACATTTTTTCCCTTTTGACCAGTGTCTCTTAAGTTTAGTTGTACTGTCTTCAAGGGAAGGTGACGTGTCCTGTAGAACTCCTGTGTAGATTATGTTTTCCTTTCCACCGGTTTTTTCTGTGTACCTTTGAAAGATGCCTCTTCGTTATTATCTGAGGTGACTTCCCCCTTTGAGCCACTTCCAGGCTTCCCTTCCACCCAGGAGCACGTTCTCCCTGTCCCCAAGTGCCTTTTCCCACCGGTTTTTTCTGTGTACCTTTGAAAGATGCCTGTTCGTTATTATCTGAGGTGACTTCCCCCTGTGTGCCACTTCCAGTCTTCCCTTCCGCCCAGGAGCACGTTCTCCCTAACTAACATTAACAAGGAAAAATAATATCTATACAGTATATAAGTGTATAAACTACATATTATAGACCTGAAAGACTATGATTATAATTACAGTCTAGAAGAGATCCACAGTTGTGCTCATTCTCAAAAAAATCCATCAAAATTTTATTTAAAAAATCAAACAATACCCTTAATATCACAAGTAAATATTGCTGAAAATTATTAAAAAATTATTGGCACACTACATAGACATAGAACTGCCATAAGTTTATCCTGGATTCAAAACACACCATAGAATAAGAGTTATCATCACTGTCATAACAGAATGAACAGACTAGATCATTGAATAGAATAGAAATTCTAGAACACTTAATTGTACTCATGCAGAACTTATACATTGACAAAGAAGCATTTATTCTAAAAACATAAACAGATATTATTTTTAGTCTAAAATCAGAAAAAGTATAAGATAAAGTTTTATGCTTTCACTATATCTATTCAACATACATGTTGATAAATAATCCTCAAAACTATCTGAAGAAAAATGTAGTATCAGGATTAGAGGAAGATTCATCAGCAACATGCATAAAGAAGATGACACACCTTGCTTATAGAAAATGAAGAGGACTTGAAATACATAATGAAAAAGATCAAAGACTTCAACTTTAAGTATGAATTATACACATCAATATAAAGAAAATGGAATTTTTCACTACTAGATTAGGTGGTGTTATATGCTGATAGGTCAGAACCAAATTGCAGATGACCCTTAAAGGTTATAAATCACATAGGAAAAGATTGCCTATCTTTCTCCCACAAAACAACTCATGGATTCAAACCATGTGCCTTTGGAATGGCATGCACTACTTACTCACTAGATCATAAGTAGGTGAGAAAGAATTAATGTTGTCAACAAAATAATTTTATTTGGATCCATAACCAGTACTCATGAAAACAGCAGTTAAGACATCAAAAGATATATTGCTTTGGACAAATCTTTTGTAAAGGACTTTTTAAAGAACAAAGATGTCAGTTTAAAGACTAAAGTGCAAACCTTAATAGAGAGTGTTCAGCTGGTCTCTGGCTCTACTGAGCACCAGCATCACTAAGCACAATTACAACCTTCAGAGGAAGTAATCCCAGACAGGAGAGATTCCCAGCAGGTTACATGAGATATGAGAGAGCAGCTGCATATAGGTAACTGGCCCTGGCCCCTACACCAGATACAAAGAGTGTAGCAGTCATAGAGAAGCTGATCTTGGGCCACACTGAGGACCATCAAGGACAATTACAAACTTTAGAAGCAATGGGTGTCACTCAAATGAGATTCCTGCAGGGCTATATTACAGACAAGAGAAAAGTCTTAGCAAATTTAGGAAAGTTGCGGTTTCCCACTGCACAGGACCAGAAAGGACTCCTGGTCCAGCAAGCTGCCCTGATCCAAAAAAAAAAAAAAAAAAAAGCTCTTTAAGTCTGCAACTAATACATAATATAATAAGGATAAAGAATTGCCAACAAATATAAAGACACAATAGAAGGGCCAAACATATACCAAGAAAATATCATATAATGTCAAGGAAGCAGCAGGCAGCTTCAAATATTGTGAAGAAGCCTTCTAATAAAGCAGAGGATATTGCAGACGCAATGAATACCCCAGAGACAGGGAGACAGAAGATATATGCTGACATAGAGTCATATGAACAGCTACTGAAGAAGGTACAAATGATGGGAGAAAGAATGGAAGTCGTAATAAAGCAAATACTCCAAAGAGAGGAAACCAGAAAACATATATTGGTGCGGAGTTAAATGAAAGACTGTGGAAGAAGGTGAAAATGTTGGAAGAAAGAATGGAAGCCATAAGTAAAGTGAATAGTTTATAGACAGGAATCCAGGAGAAATATATTGATGTAGAGGAACATGAGCAACTGTGGAAGAAATTGTAAAATATGAAAGAAAGATTTGAAACCATAGATAAGAGGTTGTTGTTGATTTTGTGTACCATTGAGTCAGAACCAACCATAGCTGACCCTCTGGTGGTTTTTCAGAGGCAGTTAATCATGCAGGAGAAGATTAACCATCCTTTTCACACAGGACAGCTGGTAGCCTCGAACCATGTGACTTTGGGATTGCAGTACAGCTTCTTGTAAGAAGGCCACCAGATCTCCCTAGATAAGAGGTACAAGAACTTAAAAAATTATCACAAAACAGAAAGGGTACAGCCAACACAGTATTGGAAATGAAATAAATGCATAAAAATGCAATCCAGAATGTCAAGACTGAAATAGCAGAAATTTACAACATGCTGGAGGGATAGGAAAGCAGAAGAAAAGAAATGGAACAGAGTCAGTGAGCTAAAAGACAAAAACTTCACTGTGAACATACCAGAAGGAAAACAGAAAGGAGACAGAAGGAAAATAGACATTATAATCATGTGAGGTAATATGAAAAGGAACAACATAAATATGACTTAATTACCAGAACAATAATGAGGCAGAGAAAACATTGAGAAAATTATGGAAGAACTACTAGAAGAAAACTTCCCAGAAATCATGAGGAATGGAAATAATAACTTTCAAGAAGCTCAGTGAACCTCAAGCAGACTAGCTCTCAAAAGAAAAATATCAAGACATATCATTGTCAAATTCTCCAAAATCAAACATAAGGATAGAATACTGAAAGTGATGTTTGTGAAAGAATCACATCATCTCCAAAAGAGAACTAATTAGGTTAAGCTCTGATTACTAAGCAGAAACTATGTGAGCAAGCAATGAAGTAGCATATACAGATGGCTGAAAGAAAACAATTGATAGCCAGGTATACTGTATCCAACAAAGTTTTCCATCAAATATAAAGGAGAAAGTAGATAATTTGCAGAAGAGCAGGATCTTAACAAATTTTTGAAAACAAGAGCTACTGTATTAGAAATTCTAAAGGAAGTACTTCACATATAGCACGAAAAAAAAAGTGGACATGCCATAGTAAGTAGAAACAAGGAGAGAAACAAACAGTAAAATAAGTAAAAAAAGAAAAAAATCCAGTAAAATTAAACCTGGCCTGTCGATAATCACATTTAATATGAATTGCTTAAATGCACCAATTAAGAGAAAAGAGTAGCTGAATTAATTTTTTAAAAAATAATAAAGTTCATCAATATGTTTAAGAAATAAGGAAAAAGACTAAAAATCAAAGGTTGGAATACGATGTACCAAAGAATCAGCATCCACAAAAAAGGGAAGAGTGGCAATATTAACCTCTGATAAAATAGACTTCAGGATGAAAACCACCATAACAGACAAAGAAAAGCACTATATAATGAATAAAAGCATAATAGATATGATGACATAACCTTAGTCAACATCTATTCACAAAATGATAAATCTGCATAGACTTGAAGAAAGAAATAGTAACACAATAGTGGTAGGAGACTTTAGCATACCACTCTCACCCAAGGATAGGTCAACTTGAAAGGAACCTAACAAAGATGTAGAAGATCTAAACAATACAATCAGTCAACTCAATCTTGTGGATGTATTCAGGGTACTCCACCAAATTAAAAATCAATTTATTTTCTTTTCAAGTGCACATGGTACATTTTCCAAAATTGATCACATATTAGGACACAAAACAAGCCCTAACAAATTAAAAAAACACTGAAATAATACAAATATCTTTCCAGACCATAATACCATAAAACTACAAACTAATGACAAGAGGGTAAAGCTTATAAACACACCCATGTGGAAGCTAAATAACATCCTGCTAAAACATGGTTGGGCTATAGAAGAAATAATAAATTTCCTTGAAATAAATGATAATGACAATTAAACAAACCAAAACTTCTGGGATACAGCTAAGGCAGTCCTCAGGGCCGAGTTCATAGGACTAGGCAAACACATAAAAAAGGAGGAAGGAAGAAAAATTAATGACCTACCTCAACACCTCCATCAAATAGAAAAAAGAACTATAGTCTAACCCTACAGCCTCTAGAACAAAGGAAATTATAAGGACAAGAGCTGAAATCAATGAGATAGAAAACAAAAAAATCAATTGAAACCATCAACAAGACCAGAAACTGGTTCTTCAAAAAGGGTTAATAAAATAGACAAACTATTGACAAACTTAACAAAAGAAAAGAAAGAGAAGACACAAATAAATAGGAAATTATAGTGATGCCATCACAGCAGAACAAAGCAGCTGAATGAAATAAATAATATTAGAATATAATAAAAAGCTTTTCTCCAATAAATTTTAAAACCTTCAGGAAATGGAAAAATTCTTTGAAGCTCATACCCATGCATATTAACAAGGACAGATGTAGAACACTTGAATAGATCCATCACAAAAGAAGAAATTGAGTAGGTCCTGAAGAGACTCCCCACAAAAATATTCCTGGCCCAGAGGGCTTTATGGCTGAATTTTATCAAACATTCAGAGAAGAGATATCACCAATTCTACTTAAATTACTTTTAAAAATGGAAGAAGGAATATGCCCAGAGTCAGTCTATGAAGCACGTATAACTGTAATATCAAAACTAGGCAAAGACAATACCAAAAAAAGAAAACTACAGACCGATCTCCCTCAGGAATATAGATGTAAAAATCCTTAACAAAATCCTGGCCAGCAGAATCTAATAGTATATAAAAAATAATTCATCATGACCACTTGAGACTCATAACAGGGATGCAAGGATGGTTAAACATAAGAAAAACAACACAAGTCATCACATTAAGAAAGTAAAGAATAAGAACCACATGATCCTATCAATTGACCCAGAAAAATGCTTGGACAAAATTCAGCACCTCTTCCTGATTAAAGCACTGAACAAAATATTAATAGAAAGGAATTTTCTCAGTACAGGACAAAGTATATGCACAAAATCAAGAGTCAACCTCATTCTCAATGGAAAAAGACTAAAGGCACTTCCCTTGCAAACAGAAATAATACAAGGATGTCCATAGTCAGCACTCCTATTCAATATTGTATTGAAAGTACTTGCTCAGCCAATAGGACAAAAGAAGGAAATAAGAGGCATCCAAACTGGCAAAGAAGTGGTAAAATTGTTGCTGTAGAGAGTCGATATGATAGTTACACAGAAAACTCCAAAAAATCAACTAAACAAATCTACTTAGACCAAGTTAGAGTGGCAGAATACAAGATCAATATATGAAAATCAGTGTGATTCCTCTACAATTACAAAGAACACACAGATAAGTAAACTAAGAAAGAAATAATATTTACAATAGGCAAACAGAGTTGAGAGAATTTAGAAGAAACCTAACTAGATAAAAGACCTTTATAAAGAAAACTAAAAAACACTACTGAAACAATTAAGAGTTATATAATTCCTATTTCTCTCATGTTAATCATAATTTTTTTATGATTCACACAGTCAAATGCCTGTACATAGTAAATAAATCACAAATAGACGTTCTTCTGGTATTATTTACTTTCAACCAGGCTCCATCTGACATAAGCAGTGATATTTTGGTGCCACATCCTCTTCTAAATCCTGCTTGAACTTCTGATGGTTCCTTATCTATGTACCATTCTAGCCATTTTTTAATGATCTTAAGCATTATTTTGCTTGTATGTGATACCAAAGATATTGTTTGATCAATTCCACATTCTGTTGGATCGTCTTTCTTTGGAGTTGGAGAATAAATACAGATCTCTTCTATTCAGTTGGCCAGACAGCTGTCCTCTAAATTTCATTGCATAAACTGGTAAGCACATCTAGGACTGCATCTGATAGTTGAAACATGTCTACTGTTATCCCACCAATTCCTGGGGCCTTATTTATTACCAATTCTTTCAGTGCAGCTTTAGTTTATTTCTTCATTATCATTGGCCCTTGTTCATATGGTACTTCCTGAAATTATTCAGTGTCAGTTAATTCTTTTTTGTATAGTGACTCTGTTGTATTCCTGTCATCTTCTTTTCATGCTTCCTAGACAATTCAACATATTGTCCACAGCATCCTTCAGTATTGTAACTTGAAGCTTAAATTTTGTTTTCAGTTTGTTCAGCTTGCTGTTGTTGTTGTTATGTAACATCGAGTCATTTGCAACTCATAGCGGCCCTATGTACAACAGCCCTAAACTCTGCTCTATCCTGTGCCAATCGCACTGCCTCTGACACACCCATCCCGATTATCCCAGTCACTGAATCAATCCACCTCATAGAGGGCCTTCCCCTCCTACACTATCCCTCCACCCTACCAAGCATGATGTCCCTCTCCAAGGACAGGTCCCTCCTCACAACACGCCCAAAGTATGTCAGACGAAGCCCCAGAATCCTTGCCTCCAAGGAGCCATCTGGTTTAACCCTTTCCAGGATGAATCTGTTTGTTCTCCTAGCAGTCCATGGTACTCTCAATACTCTTCTTCAGCGCCACAGCTCAAAGGCATCAATTATCCTTCTATCCTTCTTGGTCATTTTCCAACTCTCTGATGCATAACAAGTGATTGCAAAGATCATGGCCTGTATCAGGTGGACCTTAGTCTCCAGAGAGACACTGTTGCACTGGAGTACTTTAGAGAGGTCCCTAACAGCAGACCTTTCCATCGCAATATGTTTTTTGATTTCCTAACTGCTGGTGCCAAGAGTGTTGACCATGGAGCCAAGCAAACTGAAGCTGTGAACAATCTCAATCTCTTCGCCATCCATCCTGATGCTGCCAATTGGTCCAGTGGTGAGAATCTTTGTCTTCTTGACATTGAGCCTCAGTCCATACTGAAGGCTGCAGTCCTTGAACCTTGAAAGCAAGTGCATGAGGTCCTCCTCAGTTTCAGCAAGAAGGGTTGTGTCATCCGCATAATGCAGATTGTTAATAGATCTTCCACCAATCCTGATGCCACATTTCTCCTCATAGAGCCAGGCCTCCTGGATAATCTGCTCTGCATAGAGGTTGAAAAGGTATGGAGACAGGATGCATCCCTGGAGTACACCCTTTCCAATTTTAAACCATACAGTGTCACCCTGCTCTGTTCTGACTAATGCCTCTCGGTCCAAGTATAGGTTTCGCATTAGCACTATTAAATGTTCTGGGACTCCCATTCTTCTCAGAGTCATCCACAGTTTGTTATGATCCACACAGTCAAACGCCTTTGCATAATCAATGAAACACAGATAGACATTCTTGAGAAGTGACAAATAAATTCTTTTCTTTTTTTTCCCATTTCCAGCTTGTTATATTTGTCCTTTTGTGACTGAGATATTTCACTCAGCATAATGTCCTCCAGGCTCACCCATTTTGAATAATATTGCATGAATTCCTTGTTTTTCAATGCAGCATATTATTGCATCGTGTGAATATACCACAGCTTCTCTATCCATTCATTTGTTGATGGGCACCATATATGTTATAATATTTTTCTTTGTCTACTTTAGCTGACTTTTGATATCACCTGTTTTGGTATTTTACTTCAACATCTTCTCCTTTTATTTTGGCTTCTTGACACTCCAGTGCAATTTTCAGAGTCTCTTCTGACATTTATTTCTATTTTTTTCTCTCTTCTGTCTTTTTAATGACCTTTTGCTCTATTTATGTTTTATATCCTTTATGTCATGAACAGCTCATCTGGTCTTCAATGACTGACTCATCCAAATAGCAGTGATAAAGCTGGAGATGTGGAGAGATTAGAACTCTGATACACTGTTCATTGGATTGTAAAATGGTGCAATCACTCTGAAAGGCAGTAGACATTTCAAAGCTGAACATAAAAAGTACCAAGTTGTTGTTAAGTGCCGTCGAGTCAGAACCAACCTATACCTGACCCTCCAGAAGGTTTTTAGAGGCAGTAAATTGCATGAGAGAAGATTTCCCATCCTTCTCCTGCAGAGCAGCTTGTGAATTTGAACTGAACCAGCTATTCTACTACAGCAATATACCCCAAGGAAAATGGAACTGAGAAACAAATGAAGATCGATGTTCATAGCAGCATTATTCAGTATAGCAAGAATGTGGAGACAGCCCAAATGTCGATCACAAAAGAATGGAATGAGAATTTTTGGTAAATTCACAGAATTGAATACTATGCAGCATTTAAAAGCAAAATTTCAAAAAATGCTATATAAAATGAGAGCGGTTAGAGAGCATTATTTTATGAACTAACTGTCATAAAGACAAACACTTCATAAGACCATTATTGTAAAAACCAAAGGATAACTAGTAATATGCGTACAAATGCCCAAAGAGGGAAGGGAAAGTGGCAGGGGGCTGAGAGTGGAGAGGAAGGGAAATCAGGGGGTTGCAGCCTTTGATGAATGGAGGGATAAGGTGAAGGAGTTAGAATAGATCTAGTGGGGATCTAAAAAGATGGGGTGATAATGGGCATAACTCAATGGTGGTTAATTTTATAAAACAGTTTATGGGAATGATCGTGTGAAAAAATGTGAATGAAGGGATGCTGAAACACAATGCACATGAATGAAAGACAATATATACAAATTTAGTATGCAGATTAATATGAAAATTTTAAAAAGTTAAAATATAAAAATTAAGGTAGTTCAGATTCAAGTAATGCTTTGTATGTAAGTGAAATTTGGGCAATGATTAAGAAGGATAAAAAAATAAGTGATGCTTTTAATTTTGGTGTTGTTGAAAAACACTGAATATTCTATGAACTGCTTAAAGAACAAACCAATAAGTCTGGGGGGAAAATGCAGCCATATGCTTCTTAGAAGTAAGGAGAAGTCATACCTAAGAGAAAGATAATCATGTTTGGAAAATTAACATCAGCCAACTAAAGAAGAAGAGGAAGACTCTCCATAATTAGATTCACACAGTGATTACAGCAAAGATTCTGAGGATGGCAAAGGATAAGACAAAACATGTTTACTGTACATTTTGTTGCTGTTTTGTAACATAGAATCAGTACCATAGATGATTTGAGCCATGTACATTTGTGCTGATAGCTCAATTCCTGAACACTAAGCTTTAGGCAAGGGAGGTGCTTTGGCCTAATTGTAAGAAGCTGCACTGCAGTTCTGATGGCACAGAAGCTCCAGAGGAGAAAGATAGAAAATCTCCTCCTATATGATTAACTATCTCTGAAAACCTACAGGAGGGTCGGCTATGGGTAAGGTTGGCTCTGACTCACAGCATGCAACAACAATAGTAACAAGCCACTAAGAAGGGACCGCTAGTGACCCAGTAGTAAGAACATCATGCACTACAATCCCAAAGCATGAGGTTTGAATCCACAAGCTGCTCAGTGGAAATAAAGATGAGCAATCACCTCTGGTCACAAGACTTGAGCTTTAATTAATTACTCATAGATATATTACAAAAGCCAATTATAACTTATTGACTCATTAATTCATAGTAATAATAAATTGCAATTTATCTACATTGCAATCAATGAATTCATCACAATATTGATTCATTAATTCATTAATAGTGGGGAACACTCAACCCTGGGATTCTAACTCATCTCCTTCCTCTACCTCTGATGGCCCTTGGTATAATTAGGGGTCCTCGGTTGGTTCAACAGTTCACAGCCATTGCTTTATGTATGTATCCAGGGTTCTCAGCTGTCTCAGCTGCTCATGTCCATCAGTGTGGCCAGAGTTCTTGACTCTGAAAGGAGTTTTTGGTTCTTTGCTCTGAAAAGAGTCTTTGGATCTTTTGTGTTCAATTCATTGTCTTTGGCAGAAGTGCGGTTTAAGTTGGGATCCCAGAGCTATATACTTTTGGGGTATTACATTGTATCCAACAAATAACATTCAAAATTTGGGTTTCATTATACTCAACCAATAATATTAAGAATAACAACATTCAAACTTTGCTTTTACTAATCATATTAGTTTCAAAACAAGGTATATAACCAGTCACATTAGTTCCAAAACAACATGGGTTTGACCAGTCATGTTATATACTAGTTGCATTCCCTTGGTAACATGGGTAGTAATCAGTCACAATTCCTTATCAGGGGTCTACACAAGTTTATAATCAGTGTGGCCTCACAGCTACTGCAGGCCTGTGTGGGCATGTTAAACTATTTACTGTATTTTTTTTCATAAATATTCTAACATATTTTCGAACATATAGCAAATTCCTACACATTTCTTATTCTTATTTCTAATATATAACTTAGCAATTTTTTTTTCTTCTTGAAACTGAGGAGGACGACCTGAAGAGCTAGCTGCAGAGGGTCTAGGACTGTAGCTTCCAATATGGATTGAGGCTCAATGTCAAGAAGACAAAGATTCTCACCACTGAATCAATTGGTAGCAACAGGATGGATGGCGAACAGATTGAGATTGTTCACAGCTTTAGATAGCTTGGCTCCACGGTCAGCACTCTTGGCACCAGTAGCCATGGGAAAGTCTTCTGTTAGGGACCTCTCCAAAAGTACTGAAGAGCAATGGTGTCTCTCTGGAGACAAAGGTGCATCTGATACAGGCCATGGTCTTTGCAATCACTTGCTATGCATCAGAGAGTTGGACAATGACTAGGAAGGATAGAAGGAGAATTGATGCCTTTGAGCTGTGGTGCTGGAGA
>NW_006400172.1:427268-503861 GCF_000299155.1 Elephantulus edwardii
GTTCTGTAGTTTCCACACTCAGTTGGGTCGCCCTTCTTTGGGATGGGAACAAATATAGACCTCTTCCAGTCAGTTGGCCAAGTGGTTGTTCTCCAGATTTCTTGGCACAACTTGGTGAGCACATCCACGGCAGCATCTGTTAGCTCAAGTATGTCAATTGGTATACCATCTATTCTTTGGGCCTTATTTTTTGCTATTATCTTGCCCTATGGTGCTCTGTCATTACAGTATCTACTTTATTCAAATCAGTTTTTGCCAATCAATCCCTAGGAATAAAGAAAGTACATAATGGTCAAACAGAAGGATTTTAACTTGCTACCAAAATACTGGAATCAAGTATTGTGAATCTTGCCTTCCTAATATGATTGATAGCAGCTGTCTCTTTTCAGTCTTTGAATACGACACATATAGTACTTATATTTGTGTAAATACTTATATTCATCTTCCTATTTTATTTTTGACCATATTATGCTAATTTGAGTTTCAAATGATTCAATATATACTATTGCACTATTATAAATTTCTCCTTGCTTTTTAAGAAGTTAGAAAAGACTATATGGTTATGTGCACAGGCAGACAAAAGCCTTTACTTGCTGAAAATTACAAAGAATTTAACTCAAAGTACCTAGCCAATTTACTTCAAAGGTTACTGCAACTCTTTGTCTCTGCTAATGCACCAAAAGGTAGGAAGAAAGTGGAGTGAGGTGTTAAAAGCATTCCAATAACAAATAGGGGCTTGTTTTTACAGCATTTATTTTACTGTATTAGCTGTCTTCAATGCTGCTTAATTTCTGGGCAAGAGGATAATGTATTAGTGGGTGGCTAGCTTTAAGAGATGCCGTATCTTTTCCCATCTGAAAAAAATCACACACTCCAAAAACATCTCCTGAGTTGCTTTTCTTCTTTTATTTTTTTAAGGTAAAAGCTTAAAGGTGTGCAGGCAAATAAATTCTTTGAAGATCTTAGCAATGACAGTGTGAAACACACCTCATAAGAGTTTCCACATGTTTTCACGCATGTAGCTAAAGCTTGAATAATGCTTGTTCCATTAAAAGTAAATTCTCAAACAGCCTATTTCTTGGCCTTCAAATAAGTGATTCCCTCAAATTCTCCTGCTGACAGTCTGGTGCCATTACTAAGTCTCTTTTTTCCCCGACTCTCAGAGATTTCCCGAGCATCTGCCATCATGCTGCATTGCACAAGGAGACAATCTGCCAACATTTTGGGAAATTTTGCAACTTTTACTTCTTGGCAAGAAATAGAATATGGAAGAAAGAAAGGCCGACATCCCCTTATAAACTATATATGCTTAGCAACTTATGTCCCTAGCTTTTTCATATACAACTTCACAACAGACGAAGATGATTCATTTTCATTCTATAGCATTATCATAAATTACATTCCAAAGATAAACTATATTTACTCTGACTAACCTAAATTTTCTATTTCCATTAAAATTTACAGCTTTGGAAACTTGATGGAGGGTCACTATGAGTAGTGCAACCAGGGAGCCCCTTAGAGGCAAGGATGGTGAAACTTCCATGTGAGCCTGTCCTTGGAAAAACACTCATGTTGGGGACAGTGGAAAGTCAGAGACATAGAGGAAGATCTTCAACAAGATGCATTGACACAGTGACTGCATTAATTGGGCCACACCTATGTGAGGTCATGAGGATGGTTAGGACAGGGCCAGATTCAAATATCTTGTTTATAGAGTCTTTCTGCATCAAAGTTGACTTGATGGCACATAACACCAACATAATTTATAGTGATTTGTTTAGAAATCACCTGTGTCTTCAGAAAATCTCTGGCTCTAAGGGGATATTAAAAGGCAGTTATTTGACTCTTTTGAGTCCTTTATCCCTTAAAGGATTATTTTCCTTTTAAGTGAAAAAAAAATGCATTTAAAATAAAAATCAGTATATCCCAGATTTAAAAAGGCTTGGAAGCAAGAGTAGCATCTACTCCAGAAATAGCTTGCCTCCGGAAACTATGAACTTAGAGAAATGATGAAAGCTGTATAAATGTTCAGGTCTTTCCTCCATAGGGTCACTAGGAGTTGTCTATGACTCAGTGGCATTTGACAACAACAACAATATATCTTTATATAGAACATAAACTCTATATAAGAATTACTAATTTTTCAGTGGATTTTATATAGAACAGCAGGGGTTAAATGGAAAACAAAGAGGATATGATACCAAATGTTTGGAACAATCCTTTTTAAAGCACATAACTATTTTTTTTTCTTTTTCAGTACTGAAAATTTGTATACATATATATCCAGAATCTCTAACATACCTCTCATTATTGTCTAAAGTATAATTTGTATTTTGTTTCTTCCAATAATTATTATAGATCAGAATTCACTAGATGAGTGGGCAAAATCCTGTGAGGCCATGAGAAATATAAGGATGAAGATGTCAGTTTTTCGTAAGACAGAAACCAAATTGTCAAAAATCAACTACATTCAAATTTACTTACTGTGTAACAGATATAAAATACTATGATTTTTTTAAATGCCCTAGTAGATGGAAGGTGAAATCAAGTTTCTCCTTGGAGACTAGAATTTTGAAGCTTTATCTCACATACTTTGGACATGTGACCAAGAGAGACCAGTCTTTGGAGAAGGACATCATCCTTGGAAGGATGGAGGGACAGTGTAGGAGAGAAAGGTCCTGGATGAGTTGGGCTGATACAGTAACTCAGGTAGTGGAGGTAGGTTTGTTGGAGTTAGTGAGACCGGTTCAGGACAGGGTAGGCTTCAGAGCTGTTGTACATATGGGATATCATGAGGATGGTGTAAGATAAGGCAAGATCTTAATGTGTTGTTCATAGTGTCATAGGTGACTTGATGGCACATAACAAGTATATGGAGATAGGCAAAACACTGCAAAATTAATCAATTAAAAAAATCCCAAGGTCTTGAAAACTCATTCAATCCTAGGTACGCTTTTTGAGTAACAAAATAGACAAATAAAATGGAATAATCATATAAATCAAATAGTATTAAAATAATTCAAGTCATTGAAATATTTTTATCTAGAAAACTGATCAGATACTTTGGTGTTCCTGAACAAACATTGTGAGAAAGAATTACATTAGTTTTTTATTCTATAGAAGAAATTACTACAGACCTAGAGGATTAAATGCATATATCAATTAATTCTTAACAGATAAACAAAATCTGAGATAATATGTTATTACTATTCCTGTTTCATAAGAGATGTTCTGCAGGCTGAAAGCAACTGACTGAAAAAAGAATTTGCATTTACATGATGTCCTTCTCCAAGAACTGGTCTCTCCTGGCCACAAGCCCATAGTCTGCGAGATGTAGCCTCAAAATCCTAACCTCCAAGAAGAAACTTGGTTTCACCCTCTCCAAGCCAGACCTATTTGTTTTCTTGGCAGTCCATGGTATGTTCAATACTCTTCTCCAACACCACAACTCAAAGGCATCAATTCTTGTCCTGTCATTCTTAGGCATTGTCCAGCTCTCTGATGCATACCAAGTAATTGAGAAGACCATACCCTGGATCAAGCATACCTTAGTCTCAAGACTAGTATCTTTGCAATTCAGCTTGCTAAAGAGGTCTTTGACAAACAATTTCCTGGTCCAATTCATATTTTGATTTCCTGGCTGCCGGTGCCAAGAGTGTTGATTGTGGACCCGAACAAGCGGAAATTGTTAACAATCTCAATTTTTTTCCTCCATCTATCATGGTGGTGCCAATTGGCCCAGTGATGAGAATCTTTGTTTTCTTGATGTTGAGTTTCAATCTATATTGAAGACTACAGCCCTTAACACCTGCAGTATATGCTTCAGGTCCTCCTCAGTTTCAGTGAGTAAGGTTGTGTCATCTGCATAACGGAAGTTCTTGATGAGTCTTCCTCCAATCCTGATGCCTTATTCTTCCTCATAAAGACCAGATTCCTAAATTATCTGTTCCACATATAGATTGAAGAGGTATGGAGACAGAACGCATCCCTGATCCACTCCTTTCCTGATCTTGAACTATGTAGTTTCCTTACTCTGTTCTGATGACTGCCTCTTGGTCCAAGTATAGCTTTCACATCCGCACAATCAGGTGTTTGAGGATTCCCATCAAGATTAGCCATAATTTGTTGTGTTGATCGATATAGTCAAAAGTTCTAAATAATGTCTATGATAAGCATGCATATCACAGGATAATCTAAGAAGGTTGTTGGAAATCAAAATACCTCTCTGGTCCAAGATACTTTGAAAATAAGTTTAATGAAACAAAACCATTTACTTTCATGCATTTCCTGCAAATGTATTATGTGCAGGAACACTGTGATCTATTCCTAAACCTAATTTCAGAAGTCTTTTTTTTTCCATGAAGGGATTCTTTAGCACTCATTTTGGGAGATACTGCTCTAATGAGTATTAACTCATCCTATTGGCCCACCTTCTCTTCTTTATCCAACAAACACAGAGAATATGTGAGTCAGACAATTGAAGTCACATGCATAAGCTTGTAATTCTTAAGATTTTATTAAATCAAAGGCTTTACCTTAAGTGTAGTTGTTAATGATTATTTCTAAACAAGACTACTGGAATCCTTTCATACAAATGGCCCCTCTGAAAAACACATGCACTCCTTAGTGATAGTACATAGGTTTGGAAAAGACATGTGCAGATACCAGTGAATAATAAATGGCTTCTCTAATTAACCAAACATTTGTACCACTTCCAAATTGCCTAACAGCTCCCAAGGACGTAATTAATACAGCAAAACAAGGATACATCAAAATTAACTCAGCAAAATGCAGGGTATGAGACCTCAATGGGTCAAACAACCTATGTAATTTAATAAATATAAGCAATGCCTATAAATAAAAACAGGGAAGCATATCGAGTAAGAAAATTTTTTAAAAAATACTTTTCTCTTTAAACAGACAAAATTAAGCTACACTGTTTAAATATTTACACTTAAATAAAATGAAGAAATTGAAGACTTTATTACCATAAAACCAATATAATCTTCACTTCAACTGAAGGAAAAAAATGTGATTTGGAAGGGACAAGTAGAGAATTTCTCAGGTAGCTTGCAAAGCTCTATTTCTTAATCCTTGGTCTGATATGCCCTATCATAACAACTGTTGTTATGATTGTTATTGTGTGCCTTCCAGTCAGAACTGACCCATAGCTGATGCTCTTTGTGGGTTTTCAGAAGCAGTTAACTTATGGAAAATATTGCCCACCCTCTTTTTCATGGAGCAGCTGGTATATTTGAACAGCATGCCTTTGGAATTGCAGTATAGGTTCTTAACACCAGGCCATTAGAGCTCTTTCAAATAACTCAATATACTATAATAATGCTATTATTTTTGTTATTTGCTGTCAAGTCAGAAATGACTCATAGATGACTGAACCTGGCTTTTCATAACATCATAGATGACATCATAGATGATGAAATCTGGTTTCCATAAGCTGTAAATCACATGGGAGGAAGTTGCCCATTTTCTCCCATGGAGTGATTGATGGATTTGAACTGTGTTTCTAAGGTCTGGAAGTGCATCTTTTCCAATAAATCCACCAGAGTTCCTTTATAATAATCTTCTTGTTAGGTTCCATTGAATTGACTATAATTCATAGCAAACCTATGAACAATAACTCTGAACCATGTTCTATCCTGAGGCAATTTTATCGTCTTTGATATTACTAACCCATTGGCATAAGCACTGTGTCAATCTACCTCATCAGGATCTTCCTCTCTTGTGCTGACACTCTATCTCTCCAAGTACAATGTCCTTCTTCAAAGGCTGGCCCATTATGGCAACATGCCCAAAGTAAGTGAGATGGAGCTTCAAGATCTTTGACTCAAAGAAGCAACCTTGTTTCATCCTCTCCAAAGCAGATCTATATTTTTCTTTTGGCAATCGGATCCTTAGATACAGCCATCATGTTGAGAAAGGTAGAAGAAAGGTCAGTGAGAGAAAT
Organism: Elephantulus edwardii; assembly: GCF_000299155.1. NCBI lineage: Eukaryota > Metazoa > Chordata > Mammalia > Macroscelidea > Macroscelididae > Elephantulus > Elephantulus edwardii. The sequence goes on from NW_006400172.1 coordinate 433,234, forward strand.
TAAGGCCCCGGTGAGAAGGCCTGGCACATTGACTACCACAATGGGCTAGAGCATGGCAGCTATATCGTGAGCTTGGTGCAGCATAAGGCAGCTGTTGTTCATAGGATCACTATAAGTCTTAATCAACTTGATGGCACCTAACAACAACACATATTCATTATGCCACACATATTGTTTTCTGAATATGTGGTTTACTTTACAACTAATGGAATTTCTTTTTTAAAAAAAGTATTTTTAAATAGTTATTTAAAGTGTATTACTAGGTTATTCATTTTTTTCAATGTCATAAGACATTTACATTATGTTCCTTATGAGGTAAGCAATTCAATTTTACTTTCTACAGTAATTATATTGAATTTCTGACACTGTAATTAATTAAGTACTTGTACATGGAAGGACAAATGATTCAACAGATGACTATGATAATATGAAAATATCACAAATAATGAAAAATATAAAACATTTAGGAAAAAAGTATTTTATCATAGCCAGAATAACATAAATGTGTCTTAATCAAAATATTATCTTAATAATTTGAAAGTCTCTGAGCAAGAATTGCACTAAACATAACAGAATATAGTTTGTGGACTGCATAGGAGCTGAAAATAAACAAAATATGCAAAACTATAAAATACATAACTTCTCATCTTCAGATTAGTCTTTTTAAATTGTGATTTTAGTGAAAGTTTACGAAAAGATGGGTTTTCATTCACTCATCTATTCACCTGTTCCTCCCTGCCTCCTCTCCTAATTCACTGCATAAAGTGTGTCTTGTTTCAGATTTTCAATTACCTTCCTCACAGTGTCTAGTCATCCTTTCCTTTCAGACAGTCCCTCCCTTCTCCCATTCCAGTGGCATGTTCATTATCTAACCCTTCTTTCCCTGCTCTCCCTTTCCAAGACAAAATTATTTGTTTTCTTGGCAGTCCATGGTATGTTCAAGACTCTTCTCCATCACCACAATTCAAAGGCATTGATTCTTCTTCTGCAAGCCTTAGTCATTGTCCAGCTCTCTGATGCATAGCAAATAATTTGGAAGACCATGGCCTGCATTAGGCATACTTTAGTCTCCAGACTGACATTGTTGCTTTTCAGTACTCTGGAGAGGGTCCTGACAGCAGGTTTTCCCTATGTAATTCGTCTTTTGATTTCCTGACTGCTGATGCAAAGAGTGTTGATTGTGGAGCCAAGCAAGCTGTATATTAACAACCTCAGTCTCTTCTCCATCTATCATGGTGCTGCCAAGTAGTTCATCCTATTTTTATAACAGTGGCCCAATGTACTATATTTTTTTCTTTTGTGGCTGAGGTAACTCACTCAGTATAATGTATTTCTGACTCATTCATGTTGTGTAGTGTTTCACAAATTTATTGTTTTTTAGTGTTGCATAATATTTCATTGTGTGGATGTACCACTGTTTTTCTACACATTCCTCTTTTGACAGGCACTTAGGAAGCTTCCATCTCCCCACTATTGTGAATATATGGATGTGCGCACATTTGTCTGCATCACAGCTGTGGTTTCTTTAGGGTGTATTTCTAGTAGTGGAATAGTAGGATCAAATTTCAGATATTTGATTGATTGTCAATACTACTAAGTCTTCACTATACAAATTCTACCAAATGCATCATGTATTCATACACATTTAGGAGGGAAATTATGGTGATGTAAAATCATATCTTTGGTTGGAAAATTTTCTGTAATCAATGAAACACTTTAAAATAAAAAATAATTACTTGAGAAGAATGTTGTTGTTGATTGCTGTCGAATCGAGCACGACTCATAACGACCCTATGAACAAAAGGCCTGAAGCCTTTCTATAACTATCATCATTTATCAAATTTCATAGAGTTTTCAGAGGCATGTTGTTTAGGAAGTGGAGAACAAGCCAAATTATTCATATTGCATTATATGTTAGCAACAAAGTTTAACCTTCAAGTCATCTAGGAATATAGTGAAAACAAAAGGCAAAGGACAGAGTAGAGGTGGATGTGCAGTGGGTGAGCACTGGTATACTTAGGACAACCTCAGTGTAGGTCTTTAGAGGAAAGGCATAAAATAAGGCCTCATTGCAGGACCTCAGGACTAAGTTATAATATTTGTAACTGGTCTCTGTTGGAGAACACTGTAGCTTTAAATAAAAATGTTAACATGATCCCTGAGATCCAACACCCTGGGAAGGAATATACGCAAAGATCAAGAACAACACTTTGGTTTATGTAAGAAAAGAAGAGTAAAGATAAAAAAAGAGTTTGCAAAGGCAAACCTCTTCTCATGAGATAACATTGACTTTCCTTCTGTTCCTTCTCACCTCAACCACCAAGACTATCTAAATCATAGGCTTCGTTGAATAAAGATGTTTTGACTCATACTTCTAAAATTATATTTAAGAGTCACGTGTAGCAAGGAACATAAAACTGCAATGACGTCTGCTTTTGTCTCAGAGAGTGAACTGCAAAAGACCAATGCTCCCACTTTCAATAATTAGAAAAATTTGAAAAATAGGAGATGAAATTGTTTGAAAGAATAAGAGGGATAGTGAATCAGTGAAGGTATATGTGTCTCCATAGTAGAAAAACTAGAAGCAAATTGATATAAGCCACTTTTTCCTCTCACAACTGTTTTCAGTTCTTGGAAATATTATCAGGCTTAGAAGACAAGTAAAAGATGTCATAGAAGCCAACAGAGTGGTAAGGAAACTCCTGTGAATATTGAGATAAAATTTGAAGTTGAGGCTGCTAAAAGAATGTAAGAAAACAACAGTCTAGAGAAAAGTAAGACGCAGAAAAATGCAGTGAACCGTGAACACTGTTTGTCCCCTCAAGGCATTAGTTGACTATAATGTGTAGAGAAAAAGAAAACAAGTAGAGCCAAAAGCAGCTTTAAAAAAAAGTAGAATTAAGTGTTTGGCAGTGCAGAATATTAAATACTAAAATTTAAACTGAATATTTATTGAAGGAAATGTATCTGGGAAATAATACAAGGCTCTATGTTGTGACTTGGAGGGGCTGGGAAAACCCAATATAAAGATTTCAAGAGAACGTCAAGTTAACTTCAATTTTAATTGGATTGAGATGATCAGCTCCTCTGCTCTTTGGTAGAAAATGGAAAAATTCTCCAAGAAGGAGAAAACACCCCTCTGAGTCTCTAAAATGTTCGTTTATTCACACTTACTAAGCATAGCAAGAAACAGGATTCAGAAAAAAGAGAAACAGATCTAGGTTTGATGCAGGTATTACAGTTATATACCAATGACTTTAAGATAATAGTGATTATCAACTTGATTAAGAAAACAACAACAGTATTTCAAATAGAAATTGCAGGACAGAGAAACACTTAAAACTTAGTAGGTAGGTTAACAGTAGACAGAATTTAAGAAAGATTTTATAATCTGTTAGACAGGTCATAAGATGTTAAAATTAAAGCAAGAAAAATTGAGACTAAAAAAATAAAACCTAGAAAGGAAAATAGAATATAAAATAACTTTTCATAATTGAAATTTTAATGCAAGTTGATGGAGAACTTGGATTTCCATTCATTCATAGTTGCACATTTTCCTAGCTGCCCACCCGCCCTCAGTTCGCTTTTCTCTTTGAAAAAAATATTATTTCATTGTTGTACAATTGTTCCCACCCAATCCACTTTACTATGCAGCTCTTATTCTGGACTGCAAATAATACCTAATCATATTCCTTTTATACAGTTCTATTCCTCATCTATTTCAATGAAATGTACATTACTTATCCCCTCTTTTCTTAGTTTCCCTCCACCCCCATGTCAGTCATGTTTTATAACAGTGGCATTATACAGTATTTGTCCTTTTATGACTCATATATTTTTACTCAGCATAATATCCTCCAGGGTAACCCATTTGTATAATATTTCATGACTTCTTGGTTTTTCAATGCTTCTTACTTAGTATTTCATTATGTGAATATACCACAGCTCCCATACCTCTTCATTTGTTGATGGACATTTGGGTCGTTTTCACCTCTTTGCTATTGTGAAAAACGCAGCAATAAACATGGGTGTACATATATCTGCTTGGGTGACAGTTCCAATTTCTTTAGGGTAAATTTCCCATAGAGGAATTGCTGGGTCAAATGGTATTTCTATTTGCAACTTTTTGAGAAAGCATCATACTGCCATCCACAGTGGCTGCAACATTTTACACTCCCACCAACAGTAAATAAAGGTTCGAGTTTCTCTGTAACCCTGTCGGTATTTGTTGTTTGCTGTTCTGTTAAACTTTGCTGTTCTTACTGGGGTGAGATGATATGTCATAGTTGTTTTGCTTTGCATCGCTCTTAGAGCTAGAGATTTTGAACATTTCTTCATGTGCTTGTTAGCCCTCTGAATGTCTTCTTTGGTGAAGTGTCTGTTTATATACTGTGCTCATTTTGCAATTGACTTGTTTACCTTTATTTTGTTGTGCTGCTTGAGTATTCCATAAATTCTAGATATAATTTCCTTATCAGATATGTCATTACCAAATATTCTTTCCCAGTCTGTGACTTTCCTTTTTACCCTGTTGGAGAAGTTTTTGATGTGTATAGGTATTTAATTCTCAGAAAGTCCCATTCATCTATTTTATCCTTTCCTGGTTATATGTTTTACAGAATGTTTGAAAGACTATTCGTATTGTGGATTAAGGCTTCTCGAGTTCTTCCAAGCTTTTCTCTGATGAAGTTTATAGTCTTTGGTTTTAGCCCTAGATCCTTGATCCAGTATGAATTGGGTTTTGTGTATGGTGTGATGTGTGGGTCTTTTTTGAGTTTTCTGCAGATAGTTTTCAAATTCTGCCAACACTATTTGTTAAAAAGGCTGTCACTTCCCTACTTAACTGATTACATCTCCTTGTCATAAATCAGTTGACCATAGGTAGATGAGCTGATTTCTGGGCTCTCAATTCTATTCCATTGATTTATGTATCTGTCACTGTATCAGTACCATGCTGTCTTGACCACCAGTGCACTGTAGTAGGAATTGAAATCAGGGAGTGAGATGCCTCCTACCTCATTTTCCTTTTTAAAGAGTGCTTTGCTAATTTGAGGTCTCTCTTTATTCTGGATGAAATTGGAAATTGCCTTTTCCATATTACTGAAGAACGGAAATGGTATTTATACTGGGATTGCATTTAACTTGTAGATTGCCTTTGATAGGATTGTCATTTTCACAATATTGAATCTTTCTATTCAAGAGTAAAATATATATTTCCATTTCTCCAGGTCTCTTTTTGTTTCTTGTAGTAATATTTGGTCATTATCTTTGAATAGGCCCTTTGTATTTCTATTTAGATGTACTCCCAGATATTTCATTTTGTGATTAGATATTGTGGTGGGTACTGTTTTTCTTAGCTCCAGTTCTGTATTCTCTTTGTCTCCGTAGAGAAATCCAACTATTTTTGTATGTTGATCTTGTATCCTTCCACATTGCTGAATTGGTCAACTATGCCCAGTAGTTTTTTCGCTGAGTTTTTAGGGTTTTCCTAGTATACTACCATATCATATGCATGGAGAGATAATTTTACCTTCCCTTTGCCAATTTGGATACCAGTTATTTCCTTCATTTGTCTTATTTCTATCACTAAGACTTCCAATACATACAATACTGAATAGGAGAGGTTATAATGGGCATACTTGCCTAGTCCCTGTTCTAAGGGGAGTTCCTTTATTCTTTCTTCACTCAGAACAGTATTGGCTCATGGATTTGCATATATATTTTGTACTGTGTTGAGGAAATTCCCCTTTCTTTCTATTTTGTTGAGTGTTTTAATCAGGACAGTGTGTTGGATTTTGTCAAAGGCCTTTTCTGCATCAATTAATAGGATCATGTGGTTCTTGTTCTTTGCTTTGTTAATATGATGAATTACATTAATTTTTTTCTTATGTTGAACCATTCTTGCATTTCTGTTATGAATCCCATTTGGTCATGGTGAATTATTTTTTTAATGTATCTTTGGATTCTATTGGCCAGGATTTTATTAAGGATTTTTGTATCTTGATCTATAGGGTTGTTTGGGGTTTTTTTTTTATTTTGTTGGTGTCTTTACCTGACTTTGGTATTAAGGATATGTTTGCTTCTGCGTCAGAGAGAATTACATCTTTTTCTATTTTCTGAAATACTTTATGTAGAAGTGGTGACAGTTCTTCTCTGAATGTTTGATAAAATTCACTTGTAAAACTATCTGGTCCAGGGCTTTTCTGCTGCTGTTGTTCTAAGTTCTTTTATTACCTTTTCAATTCCCTCTTTCATCATGGGTCTGTTCAGATGTTCTATTTCAGTCTGTGTCAGTATAGTTAGGTTGAGAGATTCTAAGTATTTGTCCATTTCCTCTAGGTTTTCATATGTTTGAGTACAGATTTTAATAATATTCTATTGTCAACCTTTTATTTTAGTTGATTCTGTTGTGACATTCCTAGTTTCATCTCGTATTAGGGTTATTTATGTCTTTTCTTTCTTTTCCATTGTTAGTTTTGCAACTGGTCTATTTTATTGACCTTAAGGATAAGCTCCTGGTTTTGTTGATGGTTTCAATTGTTTTTCTATTTTTTATTTTATTTTTTTCTGCCCTAAATTTTATAATTTCAGAGTTTTTAGTGTGTGTCGGGTTTTCATGCTATTCTTTTTCAATTTGTTGGGAATATTGGGTTAGTCAATTTTTTTTTCTTGCCTTCTCAGGTGTTTGCTTATTGCTATAAACTGACCTCTGAATATTGCTCTGGCTGTTTCCCAGAGGTTTTGGTAAGTTCTGTTTTCATTGTCATTTGTTTCAAGAAACTTTTTAATTTCATTTGTTTTATTTCTTCTATTAATCACTCATGTTCAAGTAAGGTGTTTTTCAGGCTCTAAATATATAGAGTCTCCCCCCCTCCGTCCCTTTATCCACTTGATACTAATTTTTAACTTTGTGGCATTGTGGTCTGAGAAGGTATTTTGCATTATTTCTATATTTGTGAATTTATTGATGCTTGCCTTGTGTGATATATTCTGGAGAATGTTCCATGGACATTGGGGAAAAAAGTTATACTGTGCTTTTTAGGAGTATATTACCTTCTATATATATTTATGAAATTGAGTTGGTTTATTGTGTGGTTTAAATCTTCAGTATCTTTGTTGAGTTTCTTTCTGGTAATTCTATCTTTTCTTAAGAGTTGTGTATTGAAGTCTCCAACTATTATAGTGGTGTTGTCTATTTCTTTTTTAATGTTTATTTGTATATTTTGCTTCGCTAACATTTGGTGCATAGATATTTATTATTGCTATGTCCTCTTATTCTGTTGACACTTGAAGCATTATGTAGTGATCTTCCTTGTCCTTTGTGATGGCTTTTGCATTGAAATATATTTTATCAGATATTACTATTGCTACTCCTGCTTTTTCTGGTTACCATTTGTTTGGTATATTTTCCCCCCCTTTCTTTTATTTTTAGTCTTTCTTTATCTTTACTTTTCAGGTGTGTCTCTTATTGCGACCATATTGATGGCTTTTGCTTTTTCACACCAACTGCTACTCTTTTTCTCTTCAGTGGTGAGTTTAAACCATTCACATTCAGTGTGATTATTGACAGGCAAGGTTTTATTGCTATCATTTTGTTGAGTTCTTTTGAAATAATGTAAAATTTACACAATTTTCTTGATTTTTTTAAAAATGTAGAATATCCAAAAGAATTCACAATTTGTGCAGGGAAAGGGGGAATGAATCATGGGGTTGTACAATTTGATGGAGGAGTGAGGGAAATTGGAAGAATCTGGTCGGTAAAACAATGTATACGAATTTTGTAAATAAACTAGTATAATAAAACAAATGGATGAACTCAGTATTTGTATCCCTAATATAAGCTAACATACAATCTACAGTGTTCTTTAAAAGTGGGGGGTGAATTGTTTTCATTACTATTTCTTTTACTGATTTGCTTTAAAAGTTCATGTTCATTGTGTTTCACACTATTCCTCATTCATATTGTGTTTCATACAATCATTCTCATGCATTATGTTTTATAAAATTAATCACCACTAAACCTTGCCTATCATTATGCTGTCTTTTTATCTGGATCCTTTCCATTTCCTTCTCCACCCATCTCCATCCACCGAACGGCAACACTGTGGTTTCACCCCAACCCATCTTCACACTTCTGCTCCCACCTCTTCCCACCTTGGATTCCCGTACATGTTTTACTAGCTACTCTTTTATTTTTACAATAATATTTTAGCAACATTTTTTTAAACTTCCTAAATTTCTCAGAATAAACTAGGCAGAAGATACATGAAACCTTTACAGAAGAAACTATAAAACTGTGCCACTAGGCCTTCTAGGTCAGAATCTGTTCACACAATTTAAAAAACACATAGAAGGGAGTTCTGGTGGCCTAGTGCCAAGAAGCTGCGCTACAATTCCAAAGGTTCCCATCCACCCAATGCTCCACTGGTGAAGGAGGGACAATGTCCTTCTGTGCCAGTGGGATCCTATTCGATGGTACAGAACTTTGGGGGGGGGAGAAAGAAACAAAAATAAAGCATAAAAACAAACAAACAAACAAATCCACAGAGTATAAAGAAATGAACAAGTAAGATCTTTAAGATCCGGTAAACAAACATAAACCCTGCAGGCAGGTGTAAATTTGTTTCGATTTTGGTTCTACCACTTAGGGTTACACAACCTGAGAAAGTAGTCTTTCAGTCTCAATTTACTCAACAGTGAATATGAGAGTAATTATTCCTCTTTCAAAGCGTTGTTGTTGTTATGCGCCATTGAGTCGCCTGTGATTCATAGAGACCCTATGTGCAGTAGCTCTGAAGCCTGCCCAAATCCTGAGCCAGTCTCACTGACTCCGGCACACCTGCCACTATTGCTCCAGTTACGTATAAATCCATCTCATTCGAAGCCTTTCTCTCTTGCATTGTCCCTCCATCCTTCCAAGAATGATGTCCTTCTCCAAGGATCAGTCCCTTCTGACCAGGTGGCCAAAGTATGTGAGACAGAACGTCAAAACCCTTGCTGCCGAGGAGAAACTTGGTTTCGCCCTCTAAAAGACTAGTTGTGAGGCGGGAAATGTAAAAATATAAAATTTCCAGACAAATATATCTAGTGGGATATTCTTCTCACTTCAGGTCACCACACAGTCTTTACCACAATTATTGTTGAAAATTATCAACTAGATACCACTTCATTATGTGTGTTGGATTGCAATTAAACTCATACTTTCAATTTGGATTTTAAAAAGTAAAACTATTCCATTTTTCCCCTTTGTTGTAAATTCTGCCAAGTAGTTTTTGGGTTTGTTTTTAAAAAAACAAAACAACTGTAGCAAACGGGAAATGTTAAGTGCTTTAAAATTCACCAATTTTTGCTTTACAATCTGATTTTGTGTCTTTATCTTTAGATCTCTTAAACATTATCCTTAAGAGATAACGAAACCTTGGATCAATATGTAAAAAGTTTCTACTTTAATGTCATCACTAATGAATTGATAGTGGCCACCTGGAACAATGTATAGAAATGGAGTCTGAGCTCACCAGGGGGGAAAAAAACCCATCTGCTGTGGGCGTGGGAGGTGGGAATGGCAGAATGTATGCCTTGTTTGTGACAGTTCTTCCTACCCCCTCTCCATAGCATTTTAGACTATGAAAAATTATCTTAATATAAAAAATGTTTTTCAAGCCTCCACATGCTTGAAAAGTTGTGCTTTGTTACAAAAATCTGACAAGGACATTATACGAAAGAAAAGAAAATTGACGGGCAAAACACAGAATCCACAGCAGTTATGATGTTCAAAACATTTTATCTGTAAGATTAATTACCATACATTACAATTTTATATTGTATGGCATACTATTGATGCAAAATGCTGGCATTTTTGGTATTCATATGAAGGGTTTGATGGGGTTTTTTTTCCCCTTGCACAATCTTTATTTGTATACTCTCTTCTAGAGACCAGAAAACTGAATCAAAAGCCACTTTCTCTCTACATACCAAACATAATGCCATTACAGTGTATCACCCAGCAAGTAAACACACAAAAATGGTAGAACTTACTAGAATTCAGTCTGACATAAATAGGCAAAGATTATGGTACTATCCTTTTAAATGGAGAGGGTAAAAATAGACTTTAATCCCTTTCAAAAAATGAGTATACTTACTTTAAGGAAGTAGAACAATATTTAACAGGTTAATATATGAATGTGACCTATACTTTGATTCTATCCAAACCAATCAGTTCAGATCAACGAGGATTAAGTTATACATACAAGAAAAGCATGAGGAGAAAAGATGCCACTTGACTTTCTTAACTAGTTATTCCTGAATGACCTCACATTCTGCTGCTTGAACTGCTGTTCCTCAGGTTTTACACATGAATTTGAAGGTGACATATAGCCACATCCTGTTGATTTCTACGGCCCATGCTGTAAAAGCTGAGGATTTTTTTAAGAGATAAAAACTAAAGTAGGAAAGTTCTAAGACGAGTCCACAGCACTGTTTTGTATAATAGTTATTATACAGAGTATGTGCTTTCCAAGTTTATTCTTTCAATAATATTATGTTGATATCATTCAATTTTATTTCAAGATGAATGAATTGGTCTTGTGTAATAAAAATAGACAGATGAAAACCTCTAGAAATGTATAATTGATTGCAAGTCCCAGTCCTCCTTTACACAAGATATCAAAGTGACTCTTTCTCATTTAGTCCAATGTGGTCATGTCCTGAAAGCATTACTATTACAAGATATATTGGTACTGCAAGACCAGAACATCAGAAAATTTATGAGGCATACTCTATAAAATCACACAGATTCACTGACACAAATCATAGGACATCCCAAATGCCAGGCTATGGAATTATGCTGTGCTACCAGCTCATCTGTGTCTCCAGTAAAAATTTCAAAAAAATTAAAGCAAATTGTATCAGTACAGACAGTTGATCCTTCCTGCAGCTCTAAGATTTATAAATACCAGAATTTATTATTTTGGTACCCTGGTAAGATGAAGAATGTAAGACAGTTCTTATATTTTAGGAATTTTCATGTTCACATGTTTTCTAATTTTTAGTTGCTTAAATAAATCTAAGCAATATGTTTTCACCCTCTACTATTTGGCACTTTTATACATACTGGGTTGTGCTTGTTTTTTTTTAAATTTTCCAAAATCACCTCTTTGTGAACAACAGGTTGTCCCGGTGTTCACAGAAAAATCAGTACTGCCAAAGCCAATGAACCACAGTCTTGGGTATTGTTAAGTAAATTCTGACTCATAGCAACCATGTTTTGCCATGTTTTACTTTATCTTCAATTGTTGCCACATTGAGCCTATTAGTGTAGTCACTGTGTCATACATTTCATTGAAGGTCTTCATCTTTTTTGCTGATCCTACACATGGTAAATCCTGACGTCCTCTCCAGGGCTTAGTATTTTCTGATAACATGCTTGAACTATTTAAGATGAAATCTTATCATCTTCAATTCTAAGGATTATGATTATTCTTCTCTACAGATAGTATTAACTCTTCTGGCAGTCCATGGTTTATTCTATATTCTTCATCAATTCTATAATTCAAAGGTATCAATTCTTCTTCAGTCTTTCTTATTCAGTGGTCATTTCTCACATACATATGAAGTTCAGGCACATTTTAGTCCTCCAATTCTTATCTTTCAATTAATAACACTTTAAAGAGATCTCTTGCAAGATATTTTGCAAGATTTACCTAGGACTATATGTTGTGTGGTTTGTTTGTTTGTTTGTTTATTTTTAATGCTATTGTCATGACCTTTGATTTTCTGACTCCAGCTCTTTGCACATTTCATTATAAAACTTTACTTTGTCTTCCCACACTGCCTTTTGAAATCTTCTGTTCAATTCCTTAATATCTTGATTTCTTCCCTTAGCTTTGGCTTCTTGGCACTCTAGTGTAATATTCAGAGTCATCTTGGTTTTTTCGTCCCCCACTGTCTTTGTAGTGATCTTTTGCATTCTTCTTGGATGATATTCTCGATATCCTCCGACAACTCATCTGGTCTTTGCTCATTAGTGTTCAAGGACTTAAATCTATTCCTGAGATGGTTTTGAAATACAGGTGGGATAGACTCAAGGTCAACTTTTGGTTCCATGGATTTGATTTAATTTTTTTTAGCTTCAGCTTGAACTTGAATATGAATATTTGGTGGTCTGTTCCACAGTCAGCACCTGGCCTAGTTTTCACAGCTGATATTGAATTTCTCCAGTAGTTCTTTAGACAGATGTAATCAATCTGATTTCTATGCATACCATCAGGTAAAACACATGTGTATAGCCTGTGTTTATGTTTTTTATAGGATGTATTTGCAATGAATTGTGCAAAATTCTATCATTCTATCTCTGGCTTCATTCCTGTCACCAAGTCCATGTTTTCCAACTACTGATCCTTCTCTGTTCCCAACTTTTTCATTCCAGTCACCCACTATTATTAATGTATCTTGATTGCATGTTTGACAGATCCCTGACTGCAAAAGTTGGTAGAAACATTCTCTTTCCTCTTATCTAGTTGTTGGTGCATTTATCTGAATGATTATTCTGTCACAATATTGTATTTCAAGATTAATCTAGAAATGACTCTTTTAACTGTGAAAGCAACTTCATTTTTCCTCATCTTTTCATCTTCAAAATAGTAGATCATATGATCATCTGACTCAAAATGCCCCATACCATTCCATCTCATCTTGCCAATACTTAGTATGTCAATATGTATCTGTTCCATTACAATATCTAATTTTCCTACATTCATGTTTCTCACCTCTCACTTTCTAATCACTAGTATCTCCTTACAGCTGTTCCTCCTCCTCTGTGTTTCCATACTTGAAGGCTCCACCTCAGTTGCCTTATCTGCTAGTATAAGTGTGTTCTATTGTACATAGGGTATTTGAAGGCCTGCTATTTCAGAAGTGGATGGCCAAGATGGCCAATCCTTCTTCCTAGTCTGTCTTAATCTGAATGCTCAGATTGAGAACAATATCTGACAGACAAGCATTTTACAGAAAAGAGCCAATGAAAGATATTTCCCCAATTGTAGAAATAACCAAGAGTTTGAGTGTAGTCCCCGCCCTTGAACATGTGTATTGACCCACCCATTTCACTGCTCCACCAGTATGCCCTCCCTTGTACTCTCCCCTACTGCATTCAACACTTATCTCCCACTATCCAGCCCTTGATATGAACAGCTCATATCTCAAGCATCCTGGGCTTCTGAATCAACACTCTTGTTTTGAGCAGCCAGAAAATTAAAGACGTATTGCACTGAGAAAGTCTGCAGTGAGAGACCTCTGCAATGTGCTGAAGAGCAACGATGTCAGTTTGGAGATTAAGGTGTGCTATTCATCAGAGAACTGGACAATGACTAGGGATGATAGAAGGAGAATTGATGCCTTTGAGCTGTGGTGTTGGAGAAGAGTATTGAATATGTCAATGACTGCTAAGAGAAACAGGTTCGTCCTGGAGAGGGTTAAACCAGGCTGCTCCTCAGAGGCAAGGATTCTGAAGCTTCATCTGACATAATTTGGACAGGTTGCAAGGAGGGGCCAGTCCCTGGAGAGGGACATCATGTTTGGGAGGGTGGAGGGCAGGTGCAGGAGAGGAAGACCCTTGCTGAGCTGGATTGATTGAGTGAGTGGGGTAATGGGAATAGATGTGTCAGAGACATGAGATTGGCACAGGATAGAGCAGCAGGGTTTAGGGCTGTTGTACATATGGTTGCTGACTTGCAGGTGACTCAACAGTACATAACAACAACATGCCGAAAAAATAAGTGAATAAGTTATACTGTATGAAGAAGAATGTGGCATCAGGGTTGGAAGAAGACTCATTAACAGCTCGTTATATACAGATGCCACACACCTTTATGTTGCTAGCAGAGAGAACTTGAAATTTTAACTCAGAAAGCTCAAAGTCCACATAGCCTTCAGTATGGAGTACATCTCAATAAAAACAAAACTAAAAGCTTTATGACTGGATCAGTAAGCAACATCATGATAAACAGAAAGTTGAAAGAGTTAAGGTTTCATGTCATCTCAATCTACCATCAGTTGTCACAGTTGCTGTTGTTATGTGCTATTTGAGCTGGTACTGACTCATAGCTCATTCTCCAGAAAGTTTTCAGAAACTGTTAATTGCAGGAAAGGAGATGGCTTATCTTTCTCTCTTGGAGCAACTGGTAGATATGTGCTGCATGCCTTTGGGTTGGCAGTGCAGCTCCTTACTAACTAATCCACCAGAGTTAGGTCATGAGAGTAGTTATTGTTGTTGTTATGTGCTATCAAGTCACCTGCGACTCATAATGACCCTTTGTACAACAGCCCTAAACCTTGCTCTATCCTGTGCCAATCTCATTGTCTCTGACACACCTACCCTCTTTACCCCAGTCACTTAATCAATCCAGTTCATCAAGTGTCTTCCTCTCCTACGCTATCCCTTGCCACCCTTCAAAGCATGACATCCCTTTCCAAGGACTGGTCCCTCCTTGCAACTTGTCCAAAGTATGTCAGACGAAGCTTCAGAATCCTTGCCTCCAAGGAACAGCCTTGTTTTACCCTCTCCAGGACGAACCTGTTTGTTCTCTTAGCAGTCCTTGGTATAGTCAACATTCTTCTCCAATACCACAAACTCAAAGGCATCAATTATCCTTTTATAATCTCTGATAATCAAGAGCTCTGATGCATACATAGCAAGTGATTGCAAAGATCCTGGTCTGTGTCAGGCACACCTTAGTCTCCAGAATTCCATACTTTGGAGGTCTCTGACAGCAGACATTTCCAATACAATACGTCTTTTAATTTCTTGGCTGCTGATGAGAAGAGTGTTGATCATAGAGCCAAATAATTTCTTCACCACCTATCATGATGCTGCCAACTGGCCCAGTGGTGAGAATCTTTGTCTTCTTGATATTGAGCCTCAATCCACATTGAAGGCTGCAGTCCTTGACTTTCTGCAATCAGTGCTACAGGTCCTCCTCAATTTCAGCAAGCAGGATTGTATCATCTGCATAACACAGATTGCTGATGAGTCTTCCTACAATCCTGATGCCATATTTCTCCTCATAGAGCCCAGCCTCCCAGATAATCTGTTCTGCATATAGATTAACAAGGTATGGAGATAGGACACATCCCTGACTTACATCCTTCCCAAATTTGAACCATACATTGTTTCCTTACTCTGTTCTGACAACTGCCTCCTGGTCCATGGATAGATTTCACATAAGTACAACAATGTGTTCTGAAATTCTCATTCTTCTAAGAGTTAGCCACAGTCTGTTGTGATCCACACAATCAAATACTTTTGCATAGTCAATGAAACACAGATAGACATTCCTCTGGTACTCTCTGCTTTCAGCCAAGGTCCGTCTAACATTATCTACAATATTCCTAGTACCACCACCTCATTTAAACCCAACCTGCACTTCTGACAGTTCTCTGTTGATGTGCTGTTCCAGTTGTTTTTGGTATACTGTCAATTCCTGGGGCCTTTTTTTTTTCCAATTATTTCAAAATTGTTTGAATTCTAAAATAATTCTTTCAGAGCAGCTTGAACTTCTTTCTTAATCATCACAGGCTCTTGCTTATATGTTGTTTCATGAAATTCTTCTGTCTGCCAATTCCTTTTGGTATAGTGACATATTTTTTTCAATCTTCTTTTAATACTTCCTGGATCATTGCCCAAAGCATCCTTAACTATTGCAAGCATATAAATTAAAAAGGATAATCAAAAGATACAACTTGACACATACTATTCTTGATTTTAAGTCATGTTGCATTCCCATATTCTGTTCCAATGACCATCTCTTGGTCACTTCAAGGATACATATAACTGTGCTACAATTCTTTGAAATGTTATTCAAAATTTTTTATTATGCACATAGTTAAATGTCTTTGTGTTGCCAATGAAACAAAAGTAACTAGTATTCTTTGCTTTCAGTCAAAATCCACTTAATATCAGCAATGGTATCCTTAATTCTATATTCTCTTCTGAATCTGGTTTGCAATTTTGGTAATTCCATGTCAATGTATTGCTACCACCATGTTTGAATTATTTCCACCAAAATGTTGTATGTGGCATTACTAATATTCCTAGATAATGTCTACATTCTGTTGGATCATCTTTCTTTGTAATGGACACAAATATAAATATCTTTCAGTTTGTTGGTCAGGTAATTGTCTCCCAAATTTCTTGGCATAGACAAGTTAGTGCTTCCAATATTGCAACCATTTTTTTAAACATCTCAACTGATGTTCTGTTGAATCCTGTAGATTTGATTTTTGCCAATGCCTTCAATGTACCTTGGACTTCTCTCTTTAGAATCTTTGGTTTATTGATGATATTGTTACAACTGGAAATGGCTGTAGCTACATAAATTCTGTTTGGTACAGTAACAACATGCAGTCCTTTTTATAAAATAAATAGTTCTTTCTTTCACTATTTTATCCATAGAATCCTTCAGTATTACAAATTGAGGCTTCAGTTTTTTTTCTTCAGTACTTTTTACCTTGAGAAATGTCACCCAGATTTTTTACTTGTCTAACTCAAAGTGTTGGTATTCATTATAATACTTTATCTTCTAAAAGGAGTCCTGGTGGCATAGTAGGTTAAATATTGAACCAAAATTTTCCATTAAAATCTACTCTTCTGTTCAAATCCACCCAGCTGTCAAATCCACCAATCAGTCACTCATTAGAAAAAAGATTCTTATTAAGATTCATAATAATGGAAACCAAACAGAGGGTCATAATGAGTCAGAATCACCTTAATAGCAATGAGTTTACGTTTCAGTTTGGTTTCTTTTTTTAAGTTTTCCTTGAAATCTTCTGTTCAACTCTTTTACTTTATAATTTATTTCATTAACTTTACCTACTCTGTCTTCAAGAGAAAGTTTCAAAGTCTCTTCATTTCAAGAATGAGTTTAAAGTATTAAACACTAATTATAAAAGACCAGATGACTAATAATAAGATGGCATCAAGGATGTCATCCATGAAGAAATCAAAAGTCATTACAACGGCAGAGGAGGAAGAAACGACCAAATTGGATATCAGAAGAAACTCTTAAAATTGCACTAGAGGTTGAAAAGCAAAAACAAAAGGAAGACGTAACAAAGTAAAAAGTTGAACAGAAGATTTCAAAGAGCAGTTTCAGCAAATGAAGGTATTTTAATGAACTATACAAAAAGCTGGAGTCTTAAAGTCAAAAGAGAAGAACTCACCTGGCATTTCTCAAGTTGAGAGAGCTGAAGAACAAATTAATTAAAGCACAAAACTGCAACACTTAAATATGTTGTTGTTGTTGTTATTGTTGCTGTTATGGGCCATCGAGTCGTTTGCGACTCATAGCGACCATATGTACAACAGCCCTAAACCGTGCTCTATCCTGTGCCAATCTCATTGCCTCTGACACACCCATCCCGATTACCCCAGTCACTGAATCAATCCACCTCATAGAGGGTCTTCCCCTCCTGCGCTGTCCCTCCACTCTACCCAGCATGATGTCCCTCTCTAAAGACCTGTCTCTCCTTACAACATGTCCAAAGTATGTCAGGCGAAGCCCCAGAATTCTTGCCTCCAAGGAGCAGCCTGGTTTAATCCTCTCTACGATGAATCTGTTTGTTTTCCTGGCAGTCCATGGTACATTCAATACTCTTCTCCAGCACCACAGCTCAAAGGCGTCAATTCTCCATCTGTCTTCCCTACCCGTTGTCCAACTCTCTGATGCATAACAAGTGATTGCAAAAACCATGGCCTGTATCAGGCGCACCTTAGTCTCCAAAGAGACACCGTTGCTCTTGAGTACTTTAGAGAGGTCCCTAACAGCAGACTTTCCCATCGCAATACGTTTTTTGGTTTCCTGGCTACTGGTGCCAAGAGTGTTGACCATGGAGTCGAGCAAACAGAAGCTGTGAACACTCTCAATCTCTTCGCCATCCATCCTGATGCTACCGATTGGTCCAGTGGTGAGAATTTTTGTCTTCTTGACATTGAGTCTCAGTCCATACTGAAGGCTGCAGTCCTTGACCCTCTGCAGTAAGTGCATGAGGTCCTCCTCAGTTTCAGCGAGCAAAGTGGTTATGTTTTGTTTTTCTGAATCTTCCTGTATCATTCAAGATTTTGCCCATAGTATATTTAAGTGTACATGTGTATATGTACACTTAAATATACTATGAACATGTACACTTAAATATACTATGAGCAAAATCTTGAATGATACAGGAAGAATCAGAAAAAAATATAAAGAATATTTTTGTCCAGTCAAGTACAACCCATAGCGACCCTATGCAAAATAAATCTGAATCCTGTCTAATCCTGTGCCACTCTTACACTTTCTGACACACAAGAACCCATGGTGGCAGTTACTGTGTCAGTCCATCTGGCTGAAGGTCTTCCTCTACTTCATAGCCCTCTACCTTTCCTAACATCATGTCCCTATCCAAGGAATAGCAACTCCTAGCAACATGCCTCTCTCCAAGACATATTTGTTTGTTCTTTTGGCCATCCAAAGGATGTTCAGTACTCTTCTTGACCACCACAGCTCACTCAAAGACATAAATTCTTCTTCTGTCATCTTTATTCATTGTTCAGCTCTCAAATACAAAGCAAGTTATCAGAAAGAGTATGACCTGAGTCAGGCATACCTTAGTCCTCTAACTGACATTGTTGCACCTCAATAATTTGGAAAGGATCCTAACTGCAAACTTTCTCCATGCAGTGTATCTCCTGATTTTCCGATTGTCGGTACCAAGTATGTTGATTATGGATCCAAGTAGGATGAAGTTATTGACAGTCTCAATCTTTTCTCTTTTTCTCATGCTGTTGCCTATTGGTCCAGGGGTGAGAATTTTTGTTTTCTTGACATTGAGATGCACTTCATATTGAAGGCTACATTCTTTGATCTTCTGTAATAATTGCTTTAAATCCTCCTCACTTTCAGCAAGCAAGAATGTATCATCTGCATAACACAGATTATTGATTAGCTTTCCACCAATTTTGATGCCACATTGTTCTTCACTGAGTCCAGATTCTCAAATAATTAACTCATACAGATTGAATAGGTATGGGGAAAGAAGGTGACCTGGATGTACTCCCCTCTTAATTTTGAACAACATGGTGTTCCCTTGTTCTAATTGCATAACAGTCTCTTTTTCTAAGCATAGGTTTTGCTTAAGCACAATTAAGTGTTCTGGGACTCTCATTCTTCTCAATGTTACTCATAACTTGTTGTGATCCACACAGTCATGCATAGTTAATCAAGCATAAATAGACATTTTTCTGCTATTCTTTACTTTCAGCTAGTATCCCTTTGATAGTGTCAATGATAAGTTGGAAAAATAAAAGTTAGCCTTGGCAAAAAATAGGGCCCCAAGGAATCAATGGTATACCAATTAACCCGTTTCAATTAATAGATGCAACCCAGGATGGATTCATCAGTCTATTCTAGGAAGATTTTAAGGGTAGCTGTTGGGCCAATGAACTAGAAATGATCCATATTTGTTCTCATCACCAAGAAAGGTGATCCTACAGAATGTGGAAACTATCAAATAATATCATTAATCTTACTGGCAAGAAAAATACTGCTGAGGTTCATTTAAAAAACTACTAAAACAGTATGTAGATAGGGAACTGCCTGAAGTTCAAGCAAGATTTAGAAAAGGCTATGGCACTAGGGATATAATTGCTGATGTAAAGAATACACAGTAACTAGTGAATCATTTCAGGAAGTAAAATATGCTCAAGAAATAAGACATTCAAGCTGTATTAAAAGCATTGGCAAAAAATAAGGCCCCCAGGAATTAATAGACAACTAGTTGACATATTCCAGCAAACAGATCCAACCCTGGACATACTAGCCAGGCTGTGTGCTGTTATCTGGAATTTCAGTGAGTTTCTTGCCACTAGGCAAGTGAGTTCACTTGTGCTAAGTTTTCTGGAAGACAGCTACCTGAACCAGATTGGAAAATATTCATATTTATACTCATTTCCAAAAAATAAGATACAATGGAATGTGGAAATTATCAAATAATATCATTAATAGCAATACTATCACTAATAAGCAAAACCTTGATGAAGATTTTTTAAAAATTGCTAAAGTAGTACATCAACAGAGAACTGCCAGAAATTCAAGTTGTATTTAGAAGAGGTCAGGGCATGATGTCAGATGGATGTTGTCAGAAAGCAAAGACTACCAGAAGGATATTTATCTGTGTTTTATTGACTATATGCAAAGGCATTTGACTGTGTGGGTTTGTGAAATTAGCAAATGCAGCATGGAATACGTCAATTCCAAACTTCACTAACTACACAAAGGGGAACTGTCCCCATCAACAATATCGACACTATAAAACTTATTGCTATAGGTCAGACATGAGGATACCCCCACCCCATGCTTCTGGATATACTTTTACTCATCACTAATCACTAGGTCAAAAATGTGTTGCAAATGACTCATAGTCTTAACTTTACACACAGTTGTGAGGTTTATTAAGGGAATAGGTTGAGGGGTGGAGGAGGCAAAGAATATCACACAAGGAAATTCCAGGCTTAGTGAGTGGCCAGGTGAACAGAAAGATACAATTCCTCAATTAGTTCAGACAGCTTCTCGGTCAGTAAGTTAAAGTCTAGCTTTAGTCCAACAACACAGGTGCAAGAAGGTTTTGGTTTCCTCAATTGTCCAAAAAGTTTTGTCTTATAGTAACTACAAATCAGATTTTCCTTCAACTGTCCAGCAAACAGAACATTTCACTTTGGTTCTATCTCCAAAGCTCTATCAAGTTATACCTCACTATAAATCTCTCTACAGTCTGATCGGGTGCACTCTGTACGTTCTCTCTCTCTCTCTCTCTCTCTCTCTCTCTCTCTCTCTCACACACACACACACACACACACACACACACACACTGGCCTCAAAGTTCCTGTAAAAGATGCTGATCAACAGTGAACCAGTGTCTGTACTTGAGACAACGGAGACCACACCCCCAGCAGAGTCTAAGTTAATGGCTAGAAAACTCATTTTCAAAAGTCTTAACACAATATGATCACAACAAATTACAATTAACATTGGAATCCTAATCATGCCCATACAAACCTATACATAGACTAAGAGACTGTTGCCTAAACAGAGAAAGGGAATACTGCATGGTTTAAAATCTAGAAAGGTGTATGTCAAGGCTGTATATTATCTCCCTATCTAGTCAATCTGTGTGCTGAACAAATCATTTGCAAAGTTGGACTTTATAAAGAAGAATCAGAGGATCAGAGGAAGACCCATCAACAACCTTCTTTATGCAGATGATACAACCTGGCTCACTGAAAGTGAGGAAGACTTGAAGAGCTTGCTGTAGAAAAAAACAGCCTACCTCCTACATCACATCAAGAAAGCAAAAATCCTCACCACTGGGCTGTACGAGTTGTAGCTGACTCAACAGAATATAACAACAGCAACAACAGCTTCTAACATCTATTTTTGTCTTTCCTCTTTTCCCTATTTTTGTATGACCTTTTTCTTTCTTCATGTATGTTGTCCTTGATGTCATCACACAACTTGCTTTATTGTGTTCAACATGGCAAATGTATTCTTCATTTATTCTGTAAATTGAAGTGAGGTATAATCAAGGTCATGTTTGAAAATTTTCAGCAGTAAATAAACTTAATATGAGCAATTGATAATCTATTTTCTAGTCATCCCTTGGCCTTATATTGAGAAATATTGAACTTCCCTTTCCACACATGTACTTGATTTTACTCCAAGGTATTCTTTCAGGTTAGATCTATATGTATAGTTACCATTTATATCATTGAAAAGAAAATGTACTTGCAATAAACAAGTCATTGGACTTGCAAAATTCTACCATGCAATCTCAAGCACTGTTTCTATTACCATGGCCATTTTTATAAGCCAATGAAAGTCTCAGTTCTTTTTGTTAAGCATCCGCAAATCCTTTACTTTGGGGAAATAATAGGCTTTTGTGACTTTCCTGATTTTCTTTTAAGTATTTCATTTCTTGCCTGCACAATAAGGCCAATTTTTAAGCTAAGATCCAGAATTTTAGCTCAGTGGTTCAGAACACTCATGAGATCATAATTTTCTTCACTAAAAGTGTCTATAATTCATGGTAACAATATTTGACATGATAGGATTTTTAGTGCTCTCATTCGGATATAACCAGTTTATTATGTGCTACCCTGAATTATGTCTATGGCTTTCCATTATATTTAGTAGAGAAAGGGGGAATACCAAGGATCCCTTGTCATAACCTCTAAGAACCTGTGTAATGTGGTCCTTATCCACATTTTCAGCATTTGGCCATTGTTATTAATGATGTGTGCCCTCCAGATACCCTCTCAGGATTTCCTTTCTCCCTAATAAGGTTTTAGTTCATTTCTCAACCATACCCAGGTAAATTCCCTGCCCCATCCTTCTAGCATGAATTTATCACAATTTCTGGTCAAATCAATACCAAAGACATTAAGAAGGAGCTCTAGTGGCCCAGTGGGTAAAAAGTTGCATACCAGCCCAAAGGCAAGTAGTTAAATATACCAGCTGCTCCAACTGCTAATCAGAAGGCTAGCAGTTAAAATCCATCCATATATACCTCATAGGAGAGACCTGATTATGTGCTGATGAAAGCCTGTTTCCATTGTTATATATACTGTTCAGTATATCCACTTCATAGGTGATCCTCCAGCACGTTTTCAGAGATATTCAATCACAAAGGAGATTGCCCATTTTCTCCTGTGAAGCAGCTAGTAGAACAAACTGTGTTCATCTGTAAAGAGTTTAATAGATCAGAGTTGAATAAATGAACTAAAAACATACAGTGAATTTACCTTAAATTTGAGAGCATAACCTTTAATATTTATTGGTAATTTATGTAAAGAGTACAAACATTAATATGCAATTTGTTTTTGGAATTGAAATTTATTTTTAACATGACTTGAACAATTTCTTAATAGCTATCTTTTCATTTTCCTTACTCATAGAAACCATTTGTCCTTAATTCAGAGAAAACATAGACTTATCTATGGTCTCTTTGAACTCATTCTTTTGAACTAAAACTTGAAGGAGGAATTTTGTTGGTGGAACTTCCTTGAACAGGAAAGTGTAGAGAATCCTGCTTAGGCATTATTAGTAAGCTTTATGCATCAGAGAATGTAAAAAAAGAGTGGGTTAGTCAATAAATACATAATGGATGCCTACTCTGTTCCAGGCAACTGGTAGGTACTGGTGAAAAAATGGAGAACAATCTTTGAGCTTTGGCTCAAAGGAGTTGGCACGAATTGACATATGCATGAGCAAGCAAAAAACAAATGGGAATGTTTTTGCTTTTTACAGTATTCTTTTTATGTTAAGCAACACTATTGACACCAGCATCAGGAAATCAAAAGAGTAATTGCATGGGAAGGTCTGTCATCAGAGACCTCTTTAGAGTGCTAAAGAGCAATGATGTCAGTTTAGAAATTAAGATGCACTTGATCCAGGCCATGGTCTTTACAATTACTTGTTATGCATCAGAGAGTTGGACAATAACTAAAGATGACAGAAGAAGAATTGATGCCTTTCAGATGTGGTACTGGAGAATAGAATCATGCTTGGAAGGATGGAGGGACAGCACAAGAGAGGAAGAACCTGGAAGAGATAGATTAACATAGTAACTAGGGAAATGGGGTTAAGTGTGTCAGAGACAGTGAGTTTGGCTCAGGTTAGGACAGGGTTCAGAGCTATTTTGCATAGGGTCACTATGAGTTGCAAGTGCTAGACAAAACATAACAAGAGCAACAGTGACTTTCTAAGTGTGACTTCTAAATCAGTAGTAGCATCATTACCTGAAAATTTATCAAAAGTCAAATCCTCTACCCTCAGCCCAGCCTTACTGGATCTTAAATCTGGGGATGGGAATAATCAATCTCTAGTTTGAGAACTACAGACCTAGACTAACTCCAGACATTCTTGTACTCCTGTACTCTCCCCAAAGCCACCAGTATTACAAGTTTAACTAAAAGCACATATTCCTACTAATTTTATTTTATGCAAATTAAGGAAGTAATGAAATGATAAGGTATATTGAGCAGTTGCTGTTGCTATTATGCACTGTTGAGTTGGAAACAACCTGTAGCTGACCCTCCCGTGGGTTAATCTACAGAGGCAGTTAATTATACAGGGAGAAACTGCTCATATTCCTACTGCAGAACTGCTGGTGGATTTGAACTATGTACCTTTGCATTGGCAGTATAACTTCCTTACCACTAAACCACCAGAGCTCCAAACAAAATATTTACACTTACTGTTCATTTGAATAGCAGTGTTTTATCCACTAATTTATGATTCTTGAAATGTTTCTTTTGTGTCTTTCTTATTTTTGTTGTTGTTGATTGCCTTAGAGTTGAGCGTGACTCACAGAGACCCTATGAACAAAAGGCTTGAAACCCCTCTACAACTACTGATATATTGATATTCATCAAAGTTTATAGGGTTTCCAGAGGCATGTTATTTATGAAGTGGATGCTACTCCTGCTTCCAAATCTGTCATAGTATGTTATTGTTTTTATGCGCCATTGAGTCACTTGTGATGTATAATGACCCTATGTACAGCAGCTCTGAACCCTTCCCTGTCCCAAGACAGTCTCACTAACTTCAACACACCAACCCCCTCACCCACCATCTCATCCAGGGTCTCCCTCTCCTGCTTTGTCCGTCTACCCTTCCAAGCATGATGTCCTTCTCGAATGACCGATCTGTCCTGGCTAAGTGCACAAAGTAAGTGAGGCATTGTTTCCTAGCCACCAAGGAAAGACTTGGCTTTGCCCTCTCCAAGAGAGAACTATTTGTTTTCTTGGTAGTCCATGGTATGTTCAAGACTTTTCTCCAGCACCACAACGCGAAGACATTTATTCATCCTTAGTCATTGCTTTGTCCTCTGTAATAATATCAATCAAACAAACAAATCCATTGCCATCTAATCATTTTTTACACTGATAACCTAAAAGTGGGTCATACAAATCCATCATTTGCTCTGAGGAAGACAGATGGACAATCTTCTCCAGGAGTAATTAACAGCCTTTCAAAACCCCCAGGAGGGTCAGCTGAGTCAGTTCTGACTCAACAGCAACGAACATGAGTTTTTAAGTTCTATAGAAGACATCATTGCTTTTCATCCCTGACACAAACTTTCATGATTTTGAAAGTATAACGAAGTATAAACCTGCTTTGTTCTGAGGACTGCTTCCTGGTCCAAGCATAGGTTTCACATAAGTACAATCAAGTGTTCTGGAATTCCCATTTTCCTGAAGGTTAGCCACAATTTGTTGTGATCCCTACAGTCAAATACCTTTCCATAGTTAGTGAAACACAGAAAGACCTTCCTTTGTTACTCTTTGCTTTCTATGAAGATCCATATGACATTGGCAATAATGTCTCTAGTGCCATGACCTCTTCTGAACCTAACTTGGATTTCTGGTAGTTCTTTGTCAATGTACTGTTCCAGTTGTTTCTAAATAATCTTCAGCAGGATTTTGCTAACATGTGATATTAGTGATATTACTCCATAATTTCCACACTCTGTGGAGGTCATTTTGGAATTGGAATAAATACAGATCTTCAAATATATTTTATACACACAAGTTACTTTGATAATTCCATATCTAATCTATAGCCCTCTCACAAATTTTACTTCTCACCCCAATTTCTTGCCAGGACACACATATTCTACAACTTCTCATAACGTCCTATGGGGTGCAATTCTGCCACTCTTTTTCGTCAGGCAACAGAATCTCTCAGTCATTTTCCATCTTCTGGAAATTTGTTATAATTTCTGGTTTTTAAATTTTTTAATAATTTTAATGAACATTTATAGAGAATTTGGATTTCCATTCATTCATTGCTGCACTTCTCTACCCCCCCCCGCCCAGTTCGCTCCTCTCTTTCAAAAGTAAAAGAAAGCATCCTTTTCATGTTATCTTTATCAGTTTACCTTTTATTTCAAGCATCTCTTTCAGAGAGGCTTCAGTCTAGGAAGAAGACCCATGATCTTCCCAGAATTTCTACTTTAATTCTGTTTTGGGAAAAGTCACTTTTTCCTCCTAGTATTTCATTAAACTTTACTACGTTTTCTCTGATGGCTTAGTGGTAAGTAACTGCATTGCAATTCCAAAGGCACATGCTTCAAATCCACCAGCTGCCCCATAGAAGAAGGATGGGCAATCTCTTCCCATGTGATTTTCTGCCCCAGAAAACCTGCTAGAGGTTCAGTTATGGGTTGGTTACCACTCCTTGATACTCAATAACACCAAGTGACACTCTAAAGAGACCTAGTGACACAGTGCATTATATGTTATACTGTTGTTGTAATGGGCCATCAAATCACCCGAGACCCATAGTGACCCTATGTACAGCAGCTCTGAAGGATGTCCTGTCCTAAACCAGTCTCACTAATTCTGACACACCGACCCACATTGCTCCAATTACTGTGCCAATCCATCTCTTCCAGGATCTTCGTCTTCTGCACTGTCCCTCAACCCTTCTGAGCATGATATCCTTCTCCAAGGAATGGTCTCTTTGGGCCATGTGCTCAAAATACATGAGACAGAGTTTCAAAATCCTAGCCTCAAAAGAGAAAATTGGTTTCACCCTTTCCAAGGCAGACTGATTTGCTTTCTTGGCCGTCATAGTATGTTCAAGACTCTTCTCCATCACCACAATTCAAAGGCATTGATTCTTCTTCTGCTATCCTTAGTCATTGTCCTGCTCTCTGATGCATAGCAAGTAATTTGGAAGATCATGGCCTGGATTAGGCATACTTTAGTCTCCAGACTGACATTGTTGCTTTTCAGTACTCTGGGGAGGGACCTGACAGCAGGTTTTCCCTACACAATTCATCTTTTGATTTCCTGACTACTGATGCAGAGTGTTGATTGTGGATCCAAGCAAGCTATAACTATTAACAACCTCAGTCTCTTCTCCATCTATCATAGTGCTGCCAATTAGTCTGGTTTTGGGAATCTTCATCTTATTGATGTTGAGCTTCAATCCATATTGAAGACTACACTCCTTCACTTTCTGCAGCATGCACTTCAGGTCCTCCTCAGTTTCAGCAAGCAAGGTTGTGTCAACTGCCTAACATATGTTGTTGATGAGTCTTCCTCCAATCCTGACACCACATTCCTCTTCATAAAGCCCTGCTTCCTGAATGATCTGTTGTGCATATCGATTAAAAAGTTATGGAAACAGGACACATCCGGTCATACTCTTTTCCTGATTTTGAACCATGCAGTGTTTCCCTGTTCTGTTGTAACTGCTAACCAAAAAAATAAGTGGTTGGAATCCACCAGTCATTCCATAGGAGAAATATGGGTAATCCCCTTCCATAAAGACTTGTATGTCTAGGACACTGAAGGGTTTATCTTTCAATATGGCTTTCTTAGCCACTGTACTTGACTTTGCCATGGGCTGGAATATGAGAATAAGGCTTGTTGGCCTATCTACAAGGGGCTCACTATTCCATAAGGGGATTTGCCAGCATCAATAATCTACAAGGAGATTGGCTCATCTTGCTAATAAATTTGAGTTATTCCAGCAGTAGAGAGTATCTCTCTCTCTCCACAACCAGCAAAGGAGAAGTAGGCATGCACTGGGTGCTCTTCAGGACTGGGCGTTCTTGTGCATTCTAGATTTACACAGCAGAAGCCATGGAAAAAGCGAATAATAAGAGAATCAATAGGAGATGGGACTCCTATCCCCCCTCCACCAACCTTTGCCCTAATTTGTTGGATAACTGGGAGGAGGGTGGAAAGAGATCCTATACTGGCAAGACTGAGAATTTTGTGACCCTCACATAAAGATGAAAGGCTCAAAGCTAAGGTGTGTGTGAACACATTAAAGAAGCTGTCCTGACTTTATTCTGCTATTAACCTGGATTATAACCTTTTAACCTCCTCAACATGCTAACCAAACAGTCAGCAATTCAAATAGCCGACTATTAAAGAAAAGAAAGAAAAACAGATAAGCTCCTCTTGTAAATCTTACAGCCTCAGAAACCAATGAAGTGTACCCATGTGTCAGAAGTGACTTGATAGCACTGGGTTTGTTACTAATATTCATCTGATATGCCCACTTTTTAAATTCTTTCTTCCTTTTACTATTTTCCAACACTCTTGAAGAGGTACTGTATCTTCTATACCACTGTGAACTTTGAACATTGGCAATATTTGATAAATACATGCTGAATATGAATATGAAATACAGTATTAATATTATCTGCCCTGTGTGATTAGAAAATTAAATCTTAGATAATGTAATTTTCATAAGGTCCCATAGATTTCATGTGGCAGATTCAGGACATCCTTTAGCTCAGAGGGGCATAAGAAGTTCTCAAGACATACTTACTCTTTGGAACTGCTTTTTCTTTTTTTTTTATTATTATTATTTTATACCAGTTTAATTTTGGAAGCAAGAGTGGCATCAACTTCCTAAACAGCATACCTCTGAAAACTCTGTGAACTTTGATAAATTGCTATGATGGTGGGAGGGCTTCAGGCCTTTTATTCATGGGCTCTCTATGAATCATGTACAACCCACAGCAATCAACAAAACAACAACTTTTTTGCAGAATTTGTTTTTCACACTGGATTGCGCCTTTTGTAATTGTGTTATTAGTCTTTTTCTTGTGGAGGTCATGTAGGATTCTGTAAACTTTTGATATGAGACTCTTGTGATTTTAAAAGGTAAAGTACACAAAACAGACTATCAATGATATGGGTCCAAACTTTAAAACTATGAACATATGACCTCTGAGTCCTAAACTGTTAAGGTTCATATCAAGAAAATAGAGCAATATGAGACACTATGTGTAGGGCTAGAGAAATGAGTATAGTAAAGTAACTGAGAAAATCTGTATTTGATCTTTGTCCTGAAGGCCTAAGGCAAAATCCAGGAAATACACAGGTCATTCCACAAGATCAAGGCTGAAAGAGTAATATAGATGTTTCTAGAAACCTCAACCTGTAGTTGTCTAGAAGCACCATTTTCTTCCTATGTATTAGGAAGAAATACATTGCACACTCCCATCTACCCTGAGCACTGAAGATGCTACAAGCTGGAAATGAAGGAGTGACATGTTCTGGAGTGAATCTCCGTGTGGTGCATCCCTAGAGACAATCACCACCATGGTGTGCTGTCTTATGGGTAGAGTGGAAACATAGGGGATAAACACATAATCATGAATCAAATGATTGCAGCAATTTATCAGCAAATGTGCATCCCCTTGCTTTGAGACCACCACGAGCACTCTCTAAACACTGGTAAACAAAATTATTTCCTTGTTCTGCAGACAAATGCAAATCCTTATCAAATTTAAATCAGATAATTTATCATTACAGATAAAGCCTATCTGATGATCTCTTTTGGAAACTATTAGCCTTTCTCTTCAGAAATGACTTTTTAAAAATAAGAAATGTATTTCTTTTCAGCATAAGCACTAACTTGCTTAATTCCATTTTTGCTTTGGTTTTGATTTAGTTAAATAACCTGATTTGATTTTAGTTATTTAAGTGTTGTAATACAGGAACTTTAGAATGACAAATTCCTGTGTTTGTTTTCTCTAGTAAAATGGAACAATATTGAGTATCATTTTTAGTTAAAAATTATGTCATTTAGATTAAGTTACTCTGCAGATTTAGGCATAATAAAACCTAAAATCAATCTTTTAATTTTCCATATAGTTATGTCACCTTATATTTTCTAACATTTTTGTTTCAATTTTTGCCAATTTACCCATCTTTTAAGCTCCATTAAAGAAAAATTCTAATTATCTATTTCTAACTTATTTTTTTGTCACTAAATTACTTCTGACAACATCATATAGCTATCAGAGCACTAACAGTTAAATGTACAAGTTAAAAAGCAAACAATTACTCATTCATCATGAAAGCTTCATAATTCTCAGATGTGAAGAAAGAAAATTGCTCCTAAAATTAGGACAGATTGTATCACACTCCCTTGCAAATATGTCATTTATATAGCATTCTTTAAATTACTGACTTTTCACAACAAAGCTAAAAAACTCACTGCTGTCAAGTCAGAGCCAAGTGACAGCTGACTGTTTATTGGGTTTCTGGGGCTATAAATCATAAAGGAACAGTTTGTTCTTCTTTCTCTCTTGGAGCCACCAGTGAATTCCATCCACAAGAGCGGCATCACCGTTAGCTTAGCACCACAAATCCCTGTGCTCTATGCTATCACGAATCTTGGAAAACATTAGGAAATTGCTAACAGCCAAGGAAGAAGCCATTTTGTTAAATTTCTATTTTGATCAGTACTGTTTGGTCCAACAGGCGAGTAAAGAAAAGCCAACAAGGAGCTGGAATCCCAGCATACTGAGCTCCAATCAGCCTCTAGTCCAAGGATCTTCTCCATCAAGGTCATTGAGAGTAACAGAAGACGCACTGCTGAAGGCATCTACATGATGTTACTTACACAGACTTCATCCCAAGTCAGTGGGCCAAAACAGTGAGCTCACAAAAAGTTTCCTTTATTTGCATTCTAATTAAATAAATTCCTTTTTATTAGATCCAAATATTTTCCCTCATCACAGTTTTGGGTTTGTTTTATTTTTTAAAATCATGATTACAGTTTATTATAGCAAAAAGCTATACAAATGAAATGTTATATAGGATAAGGTCTGGGAGGGGCCTCAACATTCAGATGGCCAACAAACACATGAGAAAATGTTCAAAATGCCTAGCTCAGGAGAGATGCAAATCAAAACAACTATGAGATAACATCTCACCTCAGTAAGAATAGCAAAATTTAACAGAGCAGCAAACAACAAATGCTGGTGAGGTTGTGGAGAAACTGGAATCCTTATTCACTGTTGGTGGGGGTGTAAAATGATGCAACCACTATGGAAGGCTGTATGGCGCTTTCTCAAAAAGTTGCAAATAGAAATACCATTTGACCCAGCAATTCCTCTACTGGGAATATATCCTAAAGAAACCATAACTGCCACCCAGGCAGATACATGCACACCAATGTGTATTGTGGCTTAGATCACAATAGCAAAGAGTTGGAAACAACCTAAGTGCCCATCAACAAATGAATGGATAGAGAAGCCCTGGTATTTTCACACAATGGAATACTATGCTGCATTGAAAAACAAGGAACTCATGCAATATTATTCAAAATGGATGACCTTGGAGGAAATAATGCTGAGTGAAATGTCTCAGTCACAAAAAGACAAATACTGCATAGTGTCACTGTTGTAGAATGGGACTGACATCAGGGTTGGGGTGAGACTGAGAAAAATTGAATAAATTATGTATACTGCATTGAAACAGATTAAGGGAGAGAACAGCTTAAAAGTGATATATGATTGATTGGGTATTATTGTTGTGACAAGAGTCCAGAATAGAAGTTGCCTTGTGGAGTGTACCCGGGGGTGAAGGTTGTATACCAATGAAAGAATTTTTCTTTTACTTTTCAAAGAGAGTAGCAAACTGGGGGATGGGGTGGGCAGGGAGAAAAGTGCAACAATGAATGAATGAAAATCTAAAATCTCTGTAAATGTTCATTAAAATTAATAAAGAAATTCATTATAAAAAAGGAGATGGAAGGAGTACACAGAGTCATTGTACCAAAAAGATTTGTACATCAATGTTCATAGTGATGTTATTCACCATTGCAAGAACATGGAAACAATAAAAAAATCCAACCACAATTGAATGGATTGAGAAATTATGATAAATTCATATGGTGGAATACTATGTAGCATTCAGGAGTAATGATTTTGTAAATCACTATCTAACTTGGGAGGGACTGGACAGCATTATGCTAAGTGAACAACTCAGTTCCATAAGGCCAAATACTGCATAAGACCATTGTTGTAGAACGTGAATGAGGATCCAAGAGTGGGAGCAGAAGAGTGAAGATGGGCAAGGTGGTGGTGGTGGTGGTGGTGGTGATGGTGGTTAATCATAGGGCAGCCCAAACTGATGGGTGGAGAAAAGAGGTGAGTAAAGGAAATGGGAAAGATCTGGTGTGAAAAATTATGTATACAAATTTCGTTAGTAAACCAGTATAAAATAAAAGTTTTATTAAGAAAATAAAGAACTGAGGCTGAATGCAGAGAGTATCAGAAGGATGTCTACTTGTGAGTTTGGGGTTTTTTATGTTTTTGTGTTTATGCAAAGACATTTGACTGTGTGTATCAGAACAAACTGTGTTCAACAATAATGGGAATCCCCTAACACTTGATTGTGTTCATGAGAAACCTGTAAGTAGACTAAGAAGCTTTTGTCCAAACAGAGCAAGGATACACTGCATGGTTCAAAATCAAGAAAAGAGTGTGTCAGGAATATATCCTTTCTCCATACATTTTCAACTTATTTTCTTAACAGATTATTCAGAAAGCTTGAATCTATGAAAGATGATGTGTGATCATGATTGGAGGAAGATTTATCAACAATCTGTGTTATGCTGATGACAGAACCTTGATTGCCAAAACTGAAGAGGATTTGAAGCATTTGTCACAGAATGTAAAGAAATGCAGACTTCTGTATGGATTGCACTTCAACGTTGGTGGTGGAAATTCTTACCACTAGGCCAATAGGCACTATCATGATATATGGAGAAAAAATTGAAGTTGTGATGATTTCATGCTCAGATCCACAATTAGCACCCTTGGTCCTAGCAATCAGCAAATCAAAATATGGCTTGCATTGAGAAAAATCAGCTGTCAAGGACCTTTCCAGAGTGCTAAATATCAAAAATACCAGTCTAGAGACCAAGGTGCACCTGATCCAAGTCATAGTCTTAGCAATTACTTACTATGAATCTGAGAGTTAAACAATGAATAAAGATGACCTAAGAAAAACAGATGCCTTTGTGTTGTGGTATCTGAATATTGAATATACTATGGACTGCCAAGAGAATAAACAAGTCTGTCCTGGAGAAGCTGAAACCATGTTGCTTCTTGGAAGCAAACATTTTGAAGCTTCATCTCACATACTTTGGGCATTGCACCAGGAGGTGCTAGTCCTTGAAGAAGGACATCATGCTTGGGAGGGTAGAGACCCAGTACAAGAGAGGAAGACCCTAGATGAGATGGATGACACAGTGGCAATGGGATCTGGTGTATCAGAGACAGTGGGGTTGGCCCAGGATGGGACAATGTCCAGAGCCATTGTTCATAGAGTCACTGTGAGTTTGTAGCCAACTCAATTGCACATAATGACAATAACAACATGTTCATACAGACACATATATTGATCTATATGTTATGTATGCCCCTTTCTACTTTTTTTACTAGAATTTAGTGTGAACGCAGAGCTAACAAAAATGTTCCTCTTAAAATATTCCTCAATCCACAACTGTGGTGAAATATAATAGTATTATGATTCTATGATTGTAATGAAGAGAAATTATGTTCAAGCAATGATGCCATTCTCAGTGTGTGAAAGAAACAAGTTTTCCTAAACAAGAATAATCAGTGTTTCTATAAAGGGGGGAATCAGCACGGTAGATTTTGCAATATTTCTGAAAAAGATTCAGAAAATAAGATGCTGTTGCAAAAAAGAGTCCTGGTGGCTCAAAACGTTAAGAGCTTGGCTGCTAAGTGAAAGATGCTGTTACAATAAAGCGTGTTTAGCATGTGTGCTAAGCTATTTACTCACCAGTGTGTTCAGTTGGTCAATACTGATTGTTTCATGCCACAGGCTATAATGAGCTCTGGTGAGGGAACAGAGAAGAAGATAAACCTTTCCTATTCTTATCAAGATGATGACTTAATGTGTTAGGCAAGCAATAAATAAAACCACAATGAAATAACGAATTGCCGTGAGTTCAAAGAGGAGCATATGCAGAGATGGAGAAGGTATCAATTAGATTGAGACAAAAATTTAAGGGAGACTTGGGATGGTGTAAACGGTTAATGAGTTCAGTTACTCATGAGAAAGATGGCTGATGCAGCCAACCCAGAGTCGCTGTCATGGATTATATTGTGTTTTCTCTTAATATGTGTTATAAATTCTAGCCCCTACAACTATGATTATAAGCCTTGCTGATTCCCCTCCTTGCATTTGTCATAGTTTGTATTTAATAATTTATTTGCATGTTCATTTTTTGTTTACCTCATCTATTAAATCACCAGCTTGATAACAATATGAGAATTTATTTTCTTTGTTGTGCTAATGAGGAAGTATTGGTGTCAAGTATAATTAAAGTACATTTCTTTTGAGATATGAAAGGGTGGTTACGTGTTTGCAACAAAGCAAAACAAAAGTAGAGCTGGAGATACAGCAAACGATCATCAAGGAATCGAAGACTAGAGTTGGAAAGAGACAAAACCTTTCCCCGTGACCTGGTACCCTGAATTTAGACGTCTATCATCCTAAAAGGTGAGAAAGAAAAAAAAATTGTTATACCTACTCACGATTTCTGTTAGAGCAGTACTTGGTAGTTAAGAATGAACTCTGGTGACTGTATTGTGTTGCACTGCTTATTCAAAGGTCTCAACTTTCTGCTAGTTCAAATCTACCAAAATCTCTGCGCAATCTCCTCCTGTGTTATTTACAACCCCAGAACACAATGACAGGTCAGCTATGAGTTCACTCCAACTCAATTACTAAGGTGGAGTGACATAACTCTAGGCCAGGTGCTTTGGAAGAAAATCCTGGTTATCTAAAAATTGTTGTTATTATGTGCCATTGAGTCATCTGAGATCCATAGCGACCCTATGTACAGTAGCTCTGAACCCTGTCCTGAGCCAGTCTCACTAACTTCAACACACCAACCTCCATTGCCCCAGTTACTGTATCAATCCATCTCATTTAGGTCAAATATTAAAGTGTAATTTTACTCTGACACACATAAAATTCTCATTAATTTAAAAAATATTAGATGGTTTTCTGAAGCCTAAGGAGCTTGGACAAAATGTTGTTGTTGTTATGTGTCTTCAAGTCAAGTGTGAATCATAGCAATTATATAAGCCACAGATCTGAACCCTGTTTTCTTATCTTCACCATCACCAGCATACTTGAGCATACTTTGCACTCACTATGTCAATCCATCTCAGTGAAGGTCTTACTCTCCTTTGCTGCCTCTTCACCTTTCCAAGTAAGACGTCTCTTTCCAAGGAATCGCCCCTCCTGATAACATGCTCAAAGTATGTGAGATGAAGTTTTACCATGCTGCCTTCTACGGAGCACCCTGGCTGCAAGCTCTTCAAGACATATCTGTTTGTTCTTTTGGTAGTCCATGGGATATTCAGCCCTTTTCTCCAACACCACAAATAAAAGGCATCAATTCTTCATTTTTATCCTTATTGGCAAGCTCTCAGAACCAAAGCAGGTGATTGTAAAGAATATGACATTATTCAGGTTCACCTTAGTCTTTACACTGACATTATTGCTCTTCAGGATATTGGAGATATTCCTAACAGCAGACTTTCCTAAAGCTTTATATCTCCTAATCTCCTAGTCTCCTTGCTAATACCTACGGTGTTGATTGTGACCCGAATAAATACTTGACAATTTCAACTTTTCCCTTCTATCATGATATTGTCTATTGGACAATTAGTGAAGAGTTTTGCTTTCTGATGTTGAGCTATAATTCATATTGGAGACAGTAGTCCTTGACCTTCAAGGTGCTTCATGTCCTCCTAGCATTCTGCAAACAATGTTGTGTTATCTGTATGAAACAAACTGTTGATGAATTTTCCTCCAATCTGATGCCACATTCTTTATAAAGTTTAGCTAGTGAATGATTTACTTAACATACAGAATAAATGTCATTGTTGGGTGTTAGGTGCTGCCATGTTGAGTACAATTCAAAGCAACCCTATAAACAATAGATCTGAACCCTGTCCTATCCTGTGCCATCCTCCTCATCTCTAACACTTGAACCCAAAACTTTAGTCACTATGTCAGTCCGTCTCACCAAGGGTATTCCTCTCTTTCCCTGAGGCTCTGTCTTTCCAAGTATAATAGCCCTTTTCAAGGATTAGCCCTTCCTAGCAAGAAACTCAAAGTATTTTTGACAAAACTTTATCATCCTTGCCTCCAGACAGCATTCTGGCTGTACATTCTCCAAGATAGAATTTTATTTTAATTCTTTTGGAAGTCCATGGAATGAATATTCAATACTTGTTCAACACCAAAGCTCAAAGGCATCAATTCTTCATATTATTCATTTCCTTATTTTTATTGTTTTTTTCTTTCTTGTTTCCTTATTCACTGTCCAGATTTCAGATATATAATAAGTAAATGAAAAGAGTATGACCTAAATCAGACCCTCCTTAGTCCTCAAACTGACATAATTGTTCTTCAGTAATTTCTAGGGAGTTGACTTGGCCAAGAAAATACATCTCCTATTATCCTAACTGCTGATACCAAAGGTATTGCTTATAGATCCAAATAAGATGAAATTGTTGATAATTTCAACCTTATCTCCATCTAGACATCTCAATCTCTTCTCCAGCATAATGATGTTGCATCTTAGTCCAGTGATGAGAATGTATTACTATCTTCTTGTTGTTGATAAATCCACATTGAAGGCTGTACCGTTCTTCTGTAGGAAGCTTTTCATGTCCTCTTCACTTTCAGAAAGCAAAGCTATTCACCTGCATAATGGAGAATATTTTGATGAGTCTTCTTCTAATCCTGATGCCATATTTTAATTTAGAGTCTGGCTTCTTAAATTATTTGATCAGTGCACAGATTGAGTAGGATTAAAAAAGGGATACATTGCTGACGTATACACTTCTTGATTTTAAACCAGACACTATTTAGTTGTAAAGGTTTCATATGAGTATAATTAAATGTTCTGGTGTTCCCATTTTTTTCCAATATTATCTACAATTTGTTAGGATCCACACAGTAAAATGCCTTTTTATAGTTGATAGAAAACAAATAGGCATTCTTCTGTTATACTGTACTTTCAGTCAGGATCCATCTGATATCAGCAATGATTACCCGGTTAATAATAGAATGCCCTGCCCTCTTCTAAATCCTGATTAAACTTCTGGTAGTTCTCTCTCAGTGTACTGACTAGCTGCTTTTAAAGATCTCCACCAATATTTTGCTTTCAAGTGATGTTAATATTGTTTGATAAGTCCCACAGTCTATTTACTCACCTTTCTTGGGAATGGGGACAAATATGGATCCCTTCCAGTGAGTCAACCAGGCTTTGTCCTTCAGATTTCTTGGTTATAGACTGGGTATTTGCATTTGTTAGTTGAAACATGTTTATTAGTATCCCATCAATTTCTTATGCATAGCAAGTAATCATGAAAACCATCTTAGTCTCTAGGCTGACATCATTGCTCCTTAGCACTTCAGAAAGGTCCCTGAAGGAGACTTCCCCAGTGCAATTTGTCTTTTGATTTTCTGACTCCTGGTGCCAGGAGTATTGATTGTGGAGCCTAATAAGCTGAAGTTGTTAACAGACTCAATCTCTTCTCTATTACGATGCTGCAAATGGCCCAGTGGTGAAAGAATCTTTGTCTTCTTGATGTTAAGCTTCAATTAACATTGAAAACCTCTTCCCATTTGTTGCTGTTATGTGCCGCCGAGTTGCTTATGACTCATAGCGGTCCTGTGTATAACAGCCCTAAACTCTGCTCTATCTTGTGCCAATCTCACTGTCTCTGACATACCTACCCCCATTACCCAGTCACTGAATCAATCTACTTCATAGAGAGTCTTCTTCTCCTGCGCTGGCCCACCACCCTCCCAAACATGACATCTTTATCCAAGGACTGGTCCCATCTTGCAACATATCCAAAGTATGTTAGACGAAGCTTCAGAATCCTTGTCTCTGAGGAGCAGCTTTGTTTAACCCTCTCCTGGATGAACCTGTTTGTTTTCTTAGCAGTCTGTGGTATATTCTT
Organism: Elephantulus edwardii; assembly: GCF_000299155.1. Taxonomy (NCBI): domain Eukaryota; kingdom Metazoa; phylum Chordata; class Mammalia; order Macroscelidea; family Macroscelididae; genus Elephantulus; species Elephantulus edwardii. The sequence goes on from NW_006400172.1 coordinate 471,106, forward strand.
CTCCAGTACCACAGCTCAAAGACATCAATTCTCTTTCTATGCTTCCATTAGTAGACCAAATAAAGGTTACAAAAAAAAATGGTCATTTAAGTAGCTATAAAATATTTTTTTTAAAAACCGAGTTTTTATGAATAAAATTATTTCTAAAATCAGAAGATAAGTTTCTAGTTGAGGCTATATGGGGTTTTCTACCTTGGGATAGCTCTGTCCTATTGCTTTCTATGTGTCACAATTGACTCAATGGCGACTTCAAGATCAGCATGGGTTTGATATCCTCATTCAAATCCATAAAAGATCATGCAAAATATTTACTACCTATTGTACAACATGCAACTCTGGTAAAGATTCAGAGGAATTCACTATTAAAGAAGAAAGATGACAAAAGCTATGCACTGTTTCTGGAAATCTAAATATTAAATGTACTTCTAGTGAGATAATAAAAGAAAAAGTGTAATTGGAAATTGAGAATAGAACATTTTATGCAGTGGCAAAAAACTTCTCAGAATTATGTTGAAATGCTTGATATAAGGTAGTGGTGAACTAGCATTGTGTCTAAGGAGCTTCTGAAAACCTTAAGGATGCTGTGTGGTTTCTCTTATGACTTACAGTATCATTTTAGAGGAAAGAAATGGATTGTGCTAACAATCCCCGTTTCTCTTTCTCCCCCATCTCTCTCTCTCCCCCCGTCTCCCTTTCCCCCCTCCCCTTCCCCCTACTTTCTTTCCTCCCCTTCCCCTCACTTTCCTTCCTCCCCTTCCCCCTTCCCCCCACTTTCCTTCCTCCCCTCCCCCCCCCCAACCACTTACCTTGGGTGTTCATAGCACAGCTCCTTTTCCTGATCGCCATCCGAATTTCACATGAGTTGTTGCTTTTTTTTAGGGGTTTATTTCTTCAATTGGTTTTTTTTTTTCCTCACTGATGGAAATGGTAACTTTAGCTTAGCACCTACGTTAATTTGAGTTAGGTGTTCCTTTTCCTAGGCATTCCAATTTTTTCCCTTTTAATTACATGATTATGGTGAAGGGAGAATCTATGTTCGTAATGTCTCAAAAGAAAGGCTTGGAAATCTAATAAAAAAATTCATTAAAACTTTGTTGAATTTCATTTTACCTTAACATATAGGCAGTGTCTGTTATTTGCAATGGAGTGTATTACCAATTTTTATTGGTATATGAGCTATGCGTAGTGTACTGTGAAAGCCTAGAGCATTCACATTGCAATTTATTCTCCAATATAAAAATTCAAAGGTCATTAATCATCTTTCTTCTAACATCTTTATAATGGAATTGGAGAATAAAAAGGGAAGAACTCACTTTGAATTTCTTAAGCTGAAAGAACTGAAATACAAATTTAAGTCTTGTGTCATAATATTTAAAGAGATAGCTATGAGTCGCCTGTGACTTGAATGCACTTAACAACAATAACATCAATGTGTAGAGAGATCAGCTGGGCCAGTGGACAGAAGGCGATGCTATCAAACCAAAGGTGGGTAACTTTTAATCCGCAGCCCTCGGGCCTGTCTTTCATTGTTTTTATTCAGACCTTCCTCTAGGTCATATAGCCCTGGTGTACAAGTTGCCGTACCGCAGTCACTTGTGGTTGTTGTGAGGCTGAACACTGTGACGCTGATGTGTCAAATGTGTTAATGGTTGGCTACCCAATGCGGAGAGTGAAGTGGAGCTACCCGATTAAAACAAACTTGGAAGGAGGAGTGGCATCCACTTCCATAGTAGCTTGCCTCCGGAAACCCTGTGAACCTGGAGAGAGGATGAAAGGCACCCAAGCATCGAGGATTCTCCTTCATAGAGTTGTTATGAGTCACCTGCAACTCGATGGCACTTAACAACAAAGAACAATATGGGTGATATATTGAAAAGTTGAAAAGATAATCTATGTAGGAGTAAATCTAACTGGACAGTCTTGGCTGCATCCCTTACCTACCCCAGTTCTGTCCCTTAGCTGTTACTAGTTACTGTTGAGTAGCTGCTGGGGCCACAGAGGAAGAAATTGAGAATTTTTACCAAATCTTGCTTTATGAAATTGACCAACATGCAGTCAAGATATGTTAATGATAATTGATGACTGGAATGCAAAAGTGGGAAACAGGGAAGAAGGAATAGTAGTTGGTGATAAAAGGAATAGAGCTTGGTGATAAAAATGAGGCTGGAAATAGAATGATTCAATTTCATACTTGAAATGATTTATTCAGAGAAAGTACATTTTTAAAAGACACAAATGATCACTTTGCACATGGTTCTCACCTGATGGGTTGCATAGGAATCAGATTGACTATATTTGTAGAAGAAATCATTGGAGAAGCTCAATATCAGCAGTCAAAACTGGACCGGGAGGTACTGTGGGTCAGATCATCAATTACTGATTTGTAAGTTTAAATTGAGGCAAAAAAAAAGTTAAAATAAGTCCACAGGAATCAAGATATGATCTTGAATCACTTAAATATGAATTTCAAGATTATCTTAAGAATAGAGTTGAGGTATTGAACACAAGTGATCGAAGAACATATGAGTCGTAGGATGATATCAGGGATATCACCCATATTGAAAACAAAAGGTCATTACCAAAACAGAGGACATAGAAAATAATCAAAATGGTTACCAGAAGAGACTAAAAATTGCACTGGACCATCAAAAAGTCTAAACAAAAGGAAAACATGTCAAAGTGAATGAGCCATACAGATTTCAAAGGATACCTCGGGAGAACCAATCAAAGTATTATAATGGAATATTCAGAGACCTTGAATAAATAGGGAAGAACTTGTTCTGTATTTCTCAAGCTGAATGAACTAAAAAAAAAATTAAGCCTCATGTCACAATATTGAAAGATGCTACTAGAACTATATTAAGTAACTCAGGAAGCATCAAAGGAAGATGGAGAAACACAGAATCACTGTATCAAGAATTGATTGATACTGAAAAATTTCAAGAAGTACCATATGAACAGAAGTCAATGGTAATGAAAGAGGAAATGGAAGCTTCATTGAAAGCATTGGCCAAAAAAAAAAAAATAAGGCCTCAGGAATAGATGGGATACCAATTAACTTGTTTCTGTTAAAAGATGCAACCTTAGATGAATGCACCAGTCTATGTCAGGAAATTTGGAGAACAACAGTCTAGCCAACAGATTGGCAAAGGTCTGTATTTATTCCCATTTCCAAGAAAGGTGATCCAACTAAATGTGGAAACTATTAAACATATAATTATATAATTACAATTATATAATTAGTATCATTTGTAAGCAAAATACTCATGAAGATAATTTTAAAATGATGGAGAGACAGAGAGATGGTTCAAAATCAGAAAAGAAAAAAAAAAGTATGTCAAAGATGCATCCAACTCCAAACCTTTTCAATCTATTTCGAGAACAGATCATTTGGGAGGTTGAACTTTATGAGGTGGAATGGTGGCATCAGGATTCAAGGAATACTCATCAACAACCTACAATATGCAGACGACACAACCCTGCTTGCTGAAACTGAGGTGTACCTGAAGCCCTTGCTGCAGAAGGTCAAGGACTGCAGCCTTCAATATGGATTGAAGCTCAACATTAAGAAGACAAAGATTCTCACCACTGGGCCAACTGGCAGCATAATGATAAATGGAAAAGAGATTGTTAACAGATTCAGCTTCCTTGTCTCCACAATCAACACTCTTGGAACCAGTCAGTAGCCAGGAAATCAAAAGATGAAATGCATTGGAAAGTCTACTGTCCAGAATGTCTTCAGAATACTGAGAAGCAAAAATGTCAGTCTTGAGACTAAAGGGTGCCTGATCCAGGCCATGGTCTTCACAATTACTTGCTATGTGTCAGAGAGCTGAACAAGGAGCTGAATAAGGATTATAGAAGAATTGATGCCTTTGAGTTGTGGTTCTGGAGAAGAGTCTTGAACATACCAAGGACTGCCAAGAGAACAAACAGATCTGGCCTGGAGGGGATGAAACCAGGCTGCTTCTTAGAGGCAAGGATTTTGAAGTTCTGTGTCACATACTTTGGGTACATGGCCAGGAGGGACCAGTCCTTGGAGAAGAAAACGGTACTTTGAAAGGTGGAGGGATGAATCAGGAGAGGAAGATGAGATGGCTTGACAGAGCAACCGGGATAGGTATGTCAAAGTCAGTTAGATTGGGTCAGGATAAGATAGTTTTCAGAGCCTTATCATAGGGTCACTATGAGTCACAAGCAATTCAAGGACACATAACAATAACATATATTATAAATGTTATGTTTTGGAGTTCTACAATTAATTTCATTTCTTTAAATATTATTTGGCTTTATACATCTTCTGAAGCTTGCTGTTAATATTTACCGAAATACAACTACTGTAGCTCAATAGACGCCAGTTAATTTAGCCCATCATGAAGTCAATAGCCTTCTGATAACTTTATTGTTTGCAAATAATGTATTAGCACTTTGGATGATTTGAACATGAACTATTTCATGTTCTAGATGCACTGTGGGGTTTGTTCCACTTACTTCTTTCAAAGATGCTCTCTCTGTTCTCTAGTAATTGTCATTCCCAAAGCATAAATTAATGTTCAGACCAAGAGCAGAAGCAATCCATCTGTATGTAGGTCTCCAGATTTCTCTCTCTTTTTCTTTGTGTGTGTGGGGAAGGGAGCCTTTCTCCTCTTTAATATTGTGTTGTGCAAATTGTAGCCATTTTTGCTTCACTGAACAGAATCCTCCATCTCCTGAACTCAGTGAAACTCCTATGCTTGACTTGGTTCTACCTTCTTGTTATGCAACCTGAGAACACCTTCTGACAATAATATGGGGAACAGCAGGGCTCCCCTTATTTTCTCAGAGATCTTTGTCCTTCATTGCCTTTTGTTTCATATATTTTGTTTCATTTTCCAGATCTTCAAAGTGACATAAAACTTCCAATCTTCTTTTCTCCATTAATGACAGACATAAGAGTTTATAATTTATCACTTTTCAATAGCCATATTTCTAAGATTATTCTAATGTTTAATCATTATCAAGGCAAAGCTTGAGATAAGTGAAGAGAGTATTAACATTTATTGAGTGGTTATGCACTATAGTACATGTTTTTCAAAGCTATCACAGATACTATTAGGTACACTATATAATCTCAAATTTTACATAAGAAAGCTAAGGTTCACAAAGCAAATCTTGCATTTGAATTCACATCTATTTGATTCTAACATCCATACATATTGTACCTGCCTCCCGCTAGTCAATGCTGTGATTGATCCAAAGTTTTACCACTCTAGAGATTTTAGTTAAGAGGAAGTCAGTTTATCTGATGATCTATCAAATGGAGTCTGAAAATACAGTCACATATGCTCAACTTAAAAAAAAATAGATGCAGAAAAATATTTAAGGAAAGGGTAAGTGAGGGCAGAAGGAAACACAGAGGTGAAAACAGAGCTTCTGCAGATTGCACTGTTTAACAGTTTTTAATTCATTGTATATCCCTGAAACCATCTACCACCCTTTAAAGAAATAGATTAAAGAAGCAGAGAGGAAAAGAATAAGTTTTTCAAATATTTTTTTCAATTAATAAAATAAATTGTTTCAAAATGAGTGAAAAAGAAACAGCCTTTAAATAACTAGAGACAGAGAATGGTGCCTTGGTCCTTGATAGTAGTAAAATACAATTTAAAGACTAAATTAAAAGTGTAATTGAGCTGAAAGAACTTACCCCCTATGAGTTGTATCTGGTATTATAATAATATAAATGCAAAGAATATCAATATGAGGAGGGAAAAAAAGTAATGATTGACTGGGGAAGCATTGATTAAGGGTTTAAAAGAGAAACTAATGAAATATACTGACGTATACAACCTGGGGGAGGAATGCATACAATGACTCAGCTAACAGAGAAGAGCAGGGAATCTGGATTTTCAATAATACAAGGGTAAATTTTCTAGCACTGAACACACATCTATTGCTCCCTTTCTAAATAACTCAGTTGCAAGCTTGTTGATTAACAAAAGCCATTATTTAGATTTATTAATGGCCACATTTGTATTCTTACAAGATAAAAAGGAAGTTCTGAGGGCATAGCCCTTGGGAATTATTAACTCTGGCAATACAACTAATTATAGCATCACTCTAGAAACTGCTGATTCGAGCCTCTTTGATAGTTTGAATCTACCAGCAGCTAATTGTAAGTGAAAAAGGTAGGTATACTCCTCCTGTGCAATTTTATAGTCTTAGAAACTTGCTAGAGCTATCTATGAGTTGGTTCCAACTTTATAGTAAAGTGATGATAGAGATAGATAGATAGATAGATAGATAGATAGATAGATAGATAGATGATAGATAGATAGATAGATAGATAGATAGATAGATAGATTAGATAGATGATAGATAAGATAGATAGACATGATAGATAGATGTTGTTGTTGTTGTTGTTGTTATGTGCTGTCGAGTCTCTTGCAACTCATAGTGACTCTACATACAGCAACCCTAAACTCTGCTCTGTCCTGTGCCAATAGCATTGCCTCTGACACACCCATCCCGATTACCCCAGTCACTGAATCAATCCACCTCATAGAGGGCCTTCCCCTCCTGCGCTGTCCCTCTACCCTACCAAGCATGATGTCCCTCTCCAAGGACTGGTCCCTCCTTACAACATGTCCAAAGTATGTTAGACAAAGCTTCAGAATCCTTGCCTCCAGGGATTCACCTGGTTTAACCCCTTCCAGAATGAATCTGTTTGTTTTCCTAGAAGTTCTTGGTATCCTCAATACTCTTCTCCAGCACCATAGCCCAAAGGCATCAATTCTCCTCTATCATCCTTAGTCATTGTCCAACTCTCTGATGCATAACAAGTGATTGCAAAGACCATGGTCTGTATCAGATGCACCTTAGTCTCCAGAGAGATACCATTGGTCTTCAGTACTTTGGAGAGGTCCCCAACAGCAGACTTTCCCGTGGCAATACGTCTTTTAATTTCCTGGCTACTGGTGCCAAGAGTGTTGACTGTGGAGTCAAGCAGACTAAAGTTGTGGACAATCTCAATCTCTTCACCATCCATCCTGATGCTGCCAATTGGTCCTGTGGTGAGAATCTTTGTCTTCTTGACATTGAGCCTCAATCCATAGATGATAGATTAGATAGATAGATAGATAGATAGATAGATAGATAGATAGATAGATAGATAGATAGATGATAGATAGATTAGATAGATACGCAATGTTATTATATATGAGGTTTTATACTGAATAAATCAAAGAAACTAAATCACTGAGATTAGAAAGTTCCCAAGGAAAAATAGATAGGGCTAAGCATGCATGCATTTCTTTCACTTTATTAAGTTGCTCTTTCTTTCATCCTTTGTATTTTTTAAGGAACACTGTGCTGGTCCTGGGTAATATACCATTGAATGCAAATATGGAAAGAGCTAAATTCAATCAAACCATGGTTGTCTCATGCACATTAAAATAGGATAATCTCTGCAGAAAGGAAAAAAATCAATCATTGTTTCTTCTTTTGCTTCTTGATAGACTCCTCTAGAGGTATGTAAATTATTGATTCCATCTGGTTTATTGCCATCTGGGTTGCTTGGGTGTTTATTTTTTGAAGGCAGGTGTAAATAAAGTTGTTACTTTCCAGAAAAGCTGAAGAAATAAGATTATAAACCTGAAGTTTAATTCTCCTCTTCCAGATGTCACAGAAGACATAAAAGTTTACAAAGGGAAGCATACTACCTCTTAAGGTCTGCTAAAGTGATCAGCCGAGAGGAAAATTACCAAACTATAGGTACAATCGACTATTCTAAAAAGTAGTCTTTCCAAATGACAAAGAAAAATTGAAGGCTTTATAATTTTTCTACCTTCACTCCCCTTTCCTGTTATTTTCTTTTTTTAAATTTGATGTTGGTGAGACTGTAAGTCTGATAGCCTGCTGGTAATTGTGCTCCCAGATACAGTGTTTTCCTCAGAATGAAGTAAGATTTGTAGGGACTTTTCCCCCGTTGTAGTTCTATTCTCATTTTCTTTGTCTGCCTTCCATCATCTGTTAACAAGAACCCTCTATACCTAAGTACATAATTTCTAAACTAAATGGAAAATGATGAGGAGGAAATTTTTTAAATGATCCTTTAATGTTTACATCCTTTGATCAGCCCACAAAAAAAGAGTTAAGGACAAGTCTCAAAATTCTGCTCATTTCTCAAGGAAGTTGGCAGCTCACTTCTCTAATCAGATAATGTACCATATAAAAAGTAATGGTTTATTAATTGCTTATTCAATTAATGGATTAAAACGTGATTTATAATCCATTAGAAATTGAAAATGGCATTGAAATGTGGAAAAAAATAATCTCTGTTAGTACACTGAAGACATAACAACATTTTCTGCACTGCCAAAGCATACTACAAACCAGGATTGTGCTGGGCAATGGTCTGGGTGTGCAAGCTTTGAGTAAGACTATTAGCGAACACAGTATAATGTACCATGTAAAATACTTAAGTTAGTGAGATGTGCTGTGTTAATCAAAAGGGAGAAAAACAAATACTAACACTTAGGGTAAAGCCACTAAGATTTTTTTAAAACTTTTATTATTTTTTGTACGTGTACCGTCAAATCAGATCTGACTGGTACAGGAGGAGATTGACCCTCCTTCTTCAGCAAAGCAACTGGTGGATTCGAACCACACACCTCTGGGTTTGCAATGCAGTTTCTTGCCACTAGGCCACCAGAGCTCGCCAGCCACTAAGATTTAATAATTAATTGTTATTATCAATTTCCCATGGATTTTCTTCTGAGATACTCAGTTCCTATTTTCAGGTAGTCTCTATATGTTCTGTCAACTAAAATAGTAGTGTCTCTTTGAGCTATGGAATCATAAAATTGATCATAGTCAAAGGGAGAGAGAGTAAATGCTTTATAGTATAGTATAAAAAGCCTGAGATTTAGAAACAAATGGATGTGAATTTCATTCCCAATCTCTGTCAGTTTTCATTCACGTAAATGCACATGTGTTAATCAGGGTACTCCAAAAAAAAAAAGAAAGAAAGAAAGAAAAGAAAAAAACCCACACCAGAATATGTAAGAAGGATTGTTGTTGTTGTTGTTGTTGTTAAGTGCCATCAATTCGCAGGAGACTCATAGCAACCCTATGATGGAGAGTCCTCAACACTTGGGTGTCTTTCATCCTCTCTCCAGGTTCACAGGGTTTCCAGAGGCAAGCTACTATGGAAGTGGACGCCACTCCTCCTTCCACGCTTGTTTTAATCGGGGAGCTCCACCACACTCTCTGTCCACATTGGGTAGCCAACCATTAACACATTTGACACATCAGTGTTACAGTGTTCAGCCTCACAACAACCACAAGTGACCATGGTAGGGCAACTTGTACACCAGGGCTATACGACCTAGAGGAATGTCTGAACAAAAACAATGAAAGACAGGCCCGAGGGCAGCAGATTAAAAGTCGCCCACCTTTGGCTTGGTAGCAATAGGATTGCTTAGAGGATTAAATAATCCCTTATTCCCTTTGTTACATTTTTAACTTTTGTGTTAGAAATATATGCAGTCTTAAAGGATATTTAGAATGTTCTTATTTCTCTGAAAGCATTTGACAGTTAGGAGGTACTTAATACATGTGAATTTTTATCCACTGCCTTTGTACCACACCAGACTGGAGGTGTTCACTGTGACATTGTTACCATATAGTCAACATCCAACTTCTTCCTTCTCACACAGGAAAAGGAATTGTGTCAGGCAGAAGAGACTAAAAGAGAGATAGTGCCCAAGTACCAAGATAGTGCTGTGTATGGAGCATTAAAGTGCAGGCTGAAGTTTTTTGTTAGAACATAAGGACAAGAATAAAAAAAAAAAAAACAACTGAAGAGGCAGAAGTGAAGGTAAAATGTAAAGACAAAGGGATGGCTCTCCCTCCTTGAAAGGAAGTATGCAGGAGAGGCAGTGTCTTTATAGCTTCCTCCTGGAGTTGATTATGAAGCTTCATATGACATACTTTAGGCATGTTGCAAGGAGGAATCAGTCCTTGGAAAGGGACATCTTGCTTGGGAGGGTGGAGGGGTAGCACAATAGAGGAGGACTCTCGATGAAATGGGCTGATTCAGTGACTAGGGTAATGGGGGTAGGTGTGTCAGAGACTGTAAGTTTGGCTTAGGATAGAACTGGGTTCAGGGCTGTTGTACATAGGGTCGCTATGAGTCGCAAGTAACTCCATACATAACAACAACCACCTCTGGACAGGCCTTGGGCCAATGAGAAGATGCCATGGAGAGTTCAAAGTTTAGTGGGTGGTTCTCTGATTTCATTAATTTACCCAAAGAGTTTCTTGCTTCTGATAACACTCATATGGCCAAAGCACTAATTCTATGTATGTAAATATCTGTTCCCTGGCTCTAACATGTATCTTTTGCCTCCCTATATCATTGGTTCTAGGCCTAACAACATGACTCCTCTCATGAAGAGGAAAAGTTATTAATGCCAGACAACAAGAAAGGGAAGATCCTAGATGAAATAGATTGACACAGTGACTATAACAATGGATTCAAGCACTTTGAGATTGTGAGCATTGTGCAGGATAGGATAAGTTCAGATCTGTTGCTCATAAGGATACTATAAATCATAGTCACCTGGATGGTATCTGATAACAACAACATCTAAGTTATAAATCTATCAGAGAAGAAAAATGCCAGTATTTTCTACTAAAAAGAATCATAATTAAGTGGAAAGACTGCACTCTTACAGAAAAGAAAGGAAACTTACAAGACTCAGAAAAACAAAGCAGTGCAATCGAGTTCTAACTTTCACAGATTTCACTGTTTTCCTGGAAACCATCCACAGAGCAATTATAAACAGATCAATTCAAATTTCCTTGTTCCTCATGCCAGGAACAGTGAGTCAAGCTTAAACAGTTTGTTGAGTGTGTGTCTGCAAAGCTGGTTCTGTTGTTATTGTTGCTGTTGTAGATGCCATGGAGTCGAGTACAATCATAGTGACCCTATGAACAAAAGATCTGAAACTAGTCCTGTCCTGCGTCATCCTCACACTTCCTGACACAAAAGAGCCCATTACAGCAGTTACCCTGTCAATCCACCTGATTGAGGGGCTTTCTCTCCTTTGCTGACCCTCCACCCTTCCCAACATCATGTCCCTCTTCAAGGAACAGGTCCAAAGTATGTAAGGCGAAGCCTCATCATTCTTGCCTCTGAAGAGCACTCTGACTGCACCCTCTCCAAGACATATCTATTCAGAATATTCAGAGCTCTTCTCCAACATCACTGTCCAAAGGTATCAATTCTTTTTCTGTAATTCTTATTCATTGTGCAGTTCTCAGATGTGTAACTAGTAATTGGGAAGGCAATAGCCTGAATCAGACACACCTTAGTCCTCAAACCGACATCACAATACCTCAATAATTTGGAAAGATTCCTAACTGCTGATTTTTGTATTGCAATGCATCTCCTTATTTCATGACTGCTCATACCAACGATGTTAATTGATCCAAACAAGATGAAGCTGTTGACAGTTTTAATCTCCTCTCCATCCATCATGACATGGCCTATTGGTCCAGTGGTAAGAATCTTTGTTTTCTTGATATTGAGACGCAATCCATACTGAAGGCTGCATTCCTTGATCTTCTGCAACAACTGCTTCAAATCTTCCTACTTCCAGAAAGCAAGGTTGTGTAATCTACATATCTCAGGTTACTGATGCGTCTCCCTCCAATCCTGATGCCACACTCCTCTTCATAGAGTCCAGTTTCTCAGATAATTTGCTCAGCATATAGATTGAGCATGTTTGGAGACATCCTTGACACTCTCCCTTCCCAATTCCAAACCATGCAATGCTCCTCTGCTCAGTTTGCACAACAGCCTCCTGGTCCAAGTATAGGTTTCACAATCAAGTGCTCTGGGATTCCCGTTCTCAATGTCAGCCACAACTTGTCATTAGCCACACAGTCAAATGCCTTTGTATTGTCAATAAAGTACAAATAGACATTTTTCTAGTATTCCTTCCTTTCAGCCAGGATCCATCTGAAATCAGCAATCATGTTCCTGGTGCAATGACCTTCTAAAGCCCTCTTGAACGTCTGGCAATTCCTTAGCTATGTACTGTTTCAGATAGATTTTTTTGAATGATCTTCAGTAGTATTTTGCTAGCATAATACTGAATACTCAACAATATCAAAGATAGTGTTAGATAATTTCCACACTTAGTTGGATCACCATTCTTGGGAATAGGAACAACTATAGACCTCTTCCAATCCATTGGACAGACATCTGTCCTCCAAATTTTCTGACCTAGACTGGTGACTGCATCCAAGGCTGCATCTGTTAATTGGAACAAGTCAATTGGTATCATTATAATATTTTGCTTTGTCCTCCTGAGCTACCCTTTGAAATTGTCTGTTTAACAATGTTAATTTGACATATTTTCCTTTATATTTTGGGTTCCCGACATTCCAGTGCAATCTTTAGAGTCTGACATCCATTTCCGTTTTTTCTTTCTCCTCTGTTTTTGTAATCACCTTTTGTTTTCTTCATGGATGATATTCTTGATATCATCCCACAACTCATCTGATCTTCTATCATTGGTATTCAAAGCATCAAACTTAAGATGATCATGAAATTCAGATGAAATTGATCCAAATTGGTTCTAACAGTACCCATTTTGAAGGTACATAAAAGTGTTTTTCATATCCAGGAAGGTGGAATTTTATAATTTTCCCCCTCTCATTTAAGAAATTATGATGACACAGGGCTTAAGGTTTCAGTTGCTAATAGATCAGTAGTTTGAACCCACCAACCTCTCTATAGGAGAAAAATGTAGCCATGTGTTTCCAAAATTATCATACTCACTGATTACTGAGTTGGTCAGAACCCACTCATAGCTGACCCATTAGCTGGTAAATCACATAGGAGTAGATTGCCCATATTTCTTTCTTGGAGCAGTTGGTAGATTCAAACCACCAGACCTTGGGTTTGTAGCACTAATTCTTACCCAGTAGGTCACCAGAGCTCCTTTTCTATAATTTTCACAGCTTTGGAAATCCTACAATATAGTTTTACTCTGTTCTATAGGATGGTTATTAGTCAGAATCCATTCCACAGCAGTTTATTTTTACCGTCTTATTCATTTGATTAAACCTCTTATTTTGACCAAAAGTAAATGGGCACTGTAATAATTGAGTGAAAAAATAGGAAACACAACAAGTTATATGCTTTCACATTTTCAATGCCAAACTAAAATGAATTTTTGTGGTACATTTTAAACAGAAATAACACTGAGGTTAGTAGCAAGGAATATAATTTTGCACTTTTTATTTGGAAAATGTACATACTCTGTTACCCTCTAAATTTAAGTATAACTAACTTCAGATAGTCTGTATTATTTGAGTTATTCATCAATGCATATGTGAGAAAGAGTCTATTTTAGGACACACTATTTGAAATAATGCTGAAAAAGAGATAATACTTTTGAAAATGTTAAGCCAATGCATTTTTAATCCATCACAAATCCACTTTCCACTTACTCTCCATCCATTAAATTAATACCATTCGTTACTTAAGAGGGTTGTTGTCTTTTTCTAGAACAAATAAGTCATTATTCAACTTTTCCTATTCAAAATAAAATTGTCTCTGCATTCATAGCTAGACTATATTCTTGAGAACTGAGAATGGTTAGGCTAAAGGTGTTTTCTAAATTCCAAGACACTTTTTTTTTACATCACAAAAGCAAAGTTTGGTATCTGGTTTTGCAGTGTTCTTTTTCTCAGGCGCAGTGTGGAAAGAAGCAAGGCTAGTACATCAGAGGAGAATTTCTTGTATTGCATAAAGGACTTCAAGAGTCTTGGAGGGGATGAAACTAAGCTATGATTGCTTAGGCCCCTGAGATAGAACCAGATGCTCTCATACTTTGGGCTAAAGATAGAGGAAGAGAGAATGGCAGAGTAGAAAGGGAAAAACAGAGGAAGAAATGTCTCTCTCTTGGGAATTATGGTTGGAAAATAGTTCAGAAATACCCTGTAGAGCCATCGATTCACTACAGTAGAATTAACACAGCAATATGGCACATTTAGGAAGAGGCAGCACTCACATTCTTACCTCCATGTGGCCTAGTAAAGACTTAAAGGCTTTTAGAGATGGGGGAAGGTTAGGGGAGAGATCAGAAGACAGTAAATAATTAAGAAGCAAATTGAAAAGCAGACAAATATAATAAATACAAATAAATAGAATATCTTATTAACTGCTAAGAGTTTAAGTTTAGACACAAGATTTTCAACTCATTGTTTTATGTTGTTGTTAGGCATTTTTTTATTAAATTTTATTAATTTTAATGAACATTTACAGAGGTTTTGGATTTCCATTCATTCATTGTTGCACTATTATCTCTACCCCCACCCCCGCAGTTCATTCCTCTTTTTTTTTCCTCTTGAAAGTCTGTTTTAATTGTCCCATTGCCACAGTGCTTGTCAAAAGCAGTTCTGATTAATCTCCTTTGTCAATGTGTCCTTTGCCATTCCCTATCACTCCTCCCTGAGAGAGATTTCACCCTGATTTATAAGAAAAAGGGGACTATGTATTCTCTTAACTACTTCTTGTTGAAAAGGGACCCTGTAGGTTTCAGGTTGAAGATCTTCTCTCACTACTCTAAAGGGCCCCTTTGGCAATAGGAAACATTTTGATTCATAACAAACCTACAGACAACATATCTGAACATTAGCCTATCCTATGCCATACTAAGCCTTCGACAAGTTGTACTGCCACCATGTTAATCTATCTTGTTGAGGACCTTTCTCTCTTTTACTTTCTGCCTCACGACAACATGCCCAAATGTAAGATGAAATTTCACTGTTCTAGAATGAAGCTTTAACTCTAATTGCACCTTAAAGAATGTCATGTCTTTTTCAGGGTCTCATTTCTTTCATTTGTAAATAGATATTACAATACCATGCTTCTTATTGTGACTGAATGATCATTTCAGCAACCGTTTGTATGACCACTTTCTACTCCTTTATTCACTTTTTATTCATTTTTTTAGCTCACTTTTCTAGTTTTCAAGGCAAGAAGGCACCAACTCCATTGTAATCCAGGCAGTCATGCCCTACCTTCTTCCCCACCAAAGTTCTTAAAGTCTTTCTTGCACTATAATAACTTCCCCGTCTTGTAAACTTACTTACACTTACAATAGTCCTTGACATATATACATATACGTGTGTGTGTGTGTGTGTGTGTGTGTATGTGTGTGTGTGTGTATAATGGAAAAAAATCTTGCAATTTAACAGATTTACTATGCCTCTAACACATTACCATCAAGTCAGAACCAACCCAGGTTGACTCCACAGAGGTTTTCAGAGGACGTAAATAGCAAAAGGGAAGATTTCCCATATTTCTCCTATCAAGCAGCTGTTGTATTTGAACCACCTGTTTTAGGGTTTGCAGGCAACTCTTTACCCAGTAGGTCTTTAGTCTCTTTAAAAAGTTGATAAAAATTTATTCCATCAAAACACTGAGCTAAATTTTAACAAAAGATGAAGATATTGCATTCAGCAGCACACATATACATAAATTAAGATTCATAAGAGAAATACAAAGTTATTTAAACATTATACAATTAGGAAGTTTAGTTCATTCAATTAACAAAATTCCTTATACTATCTTCTCTAGAGAAGAAAAAACAGTGAAAGAAAGAAATATACAGATGTAAAGATTTGCTTCAAGGAAATTGTGAACATAACTTTGGGAAAGTGACAAGTCCCAAATACATAGATCAGATGACAGGCTGATAATTTCCACTGACTTGCATGGTTAAAGGTACAGAAGACCACAAAGCCTAAAGTCAGGAGACGACCTGAAGCCCTCCACTAGCTTCATCCCAAAAATCAATGTCAGTAGCCTAGAAGATTGCAAGACCAGAAAATGTGGGCTTTACCAGAACATTTCTTGATATCATAAATGGAGGGGACATGCCCAAGGAAAATCCTTCCACAACTTATTACCTGCTCACATAAGTTGATAAAGTAGGATGTAATATACACTGTCTGACAAGCTGACTTGGCCTAGTCAAGCTGACCCATAGCATTAATCATAGCAAACTGGTCAGCTTTTACAGGTTGTTGTTGATATGTGCTTTCAAGTTGCCTGCAACCCATAGTGACCTGATGTACAAAAGTTCTGAAGCCTGCCCTTTCCTGATCCAGTCTCACTGATTCTGACACATCTAACTTGTACATATACATATCTTAAACTATTTAACTATAAATAAAGACAAATGTAAATTCATATTTGTGTCTATCATTACATGACTAACATTGTTGTTATGTACTATTGAGTCGACTGAAAATCATAGTAACCCTATGTACAATAGCTCTGAACCCTGCCCTATCCTGAGCCAATCTCACAGTTTCTGACACATCTATCCCCATTAATCCAGTTACTGAGTCAATCTATCTTATCTGTATTCTTCCCCTCCTGCGCAGTCCTTCTCCAAGGACCGGTCTCTCCTGACTACATGCCCAAAGTATGTGAGATGGAGCTTCAAAATCCTTAGGTGAAAGGAGCAACCTGATTTCACTCTCTCCAGGACAGATCTGTTTGTTTTCTTGGCAATCCATGGTATGTTCAGTACTCTTCCAGCCTCAAAGGCATAGATTCTTTTGTCATCCTTAGTCAATATCCAGCTCCCTAATGTATAGCAAGTAGTTGTGAAGACTATTGCCTGGATTAGAAATATTTTACTCTCTAGCCTGACATCATTCCTCTTCAGCAGTCTGGAGAGGACCTTGACAGAAAATTTTCCTAAAGCAATTTGTCTTCTCATTTCCTGACTGCTAGTGCCAAGTGTGTTGATTGTGAACCCAACCAAGCCCAAATTGTTAGTAGTCACAATATCTTCTCCATCTATCATGGTGCTGCTAGTTGGCCAGTGATGAGAATCTTTGTTTTTTGAATATTGAACTTCAATCCATATTGGAAAAACTATCAGTCACAACAACCTGTGGCTAACTCTGAGAAGAATGAGAATGCCAGAACACTAAATTGTGCTTATATAAAATCTCTACCCTCCTCCCCAAGTCGTTCTTTGCCCTCCTCCCCAAATGTCTGTTTTAATTGTCCAACTGCCACAGTGCTTGCCAAAGCCAGTTCTGATTAATCTCCTTTGTCAGTGTGTCCTTTGCCATTCCCTATCACTCCTCCCTGAGAGAGACTTCACCCTGATTCATAAGGAATAGGGGATGGCGTATTCTCTTAGCTACTTCCTGCTGAAAAGGGACGTTGTGGGTTTCAGGGTGAAGATCTTCTCTCTCTACTCTAAAGGGCCCCTTTGGCAGTAGGAAACATATAGACTATTATGGAGATTGATTTTGGAATTTAGATGCACTGTTATCAATTGTGCTTAGCCGTACATGTTCATATCCTTAAAGATGTATCATGGAGGTGTTGCAACCTAGAAGACACAAATTTAACTAACAAGTTAAAAGTACATGAGTCAAAAATTAACAAGAAATAATATTCCGAGTAGAGGTTCTAGTAGTGGCACAAATCAAGTTACAGATGGAAGGTGGTTCTTACAATAAAAGGCCTATAGACTAACACTTTGTCTATTATAGTGTACAGGTTAGGAACCACAAGATGTAGAGGCTCAGCTATGTCATTTATGCTTCTTAAGTCCTGGAGCAAATTCCATCTACCACTGGGCTGTTTTACAATTCGGAAGGTCACATGCAAGGTAGAGGTGAAGTAAGGAACTGCTTATGAGGTTTACCGTCCATTCCAACAACTAAGAGATAGTGAGGAGAGTTGGGACCTCAGAAGGCTTTTAGGACCAATGAGTAGGCTCTGTGTCCAGGAGAAAATGAATATACTCACCAGTAATGTTAATGCTCACCCACGGCTCTTCTGGGAGGATCTAAATCGTCGAAGCATCCTCCTTTGTTTCCAGCTGGGAGCTGGGGCCTGTCAGTCCTGTCTACCACAAGGACCTGATGTGGGCCACCTTGGCCAAGTGTTCTTCAGAGCCACACTTAAAGCAAGTGAGTGGGAGCTTCCTCTCTACTCCCTTGCCTATCTGTGGCTCTCGTCTGTGACACTGTCTACTGAAGTGGCCGAGCTTTCCACAGTGGAAGCAATTCTGACCTCCTTTATTACCTTTGGGTGGCACTGTTTATGAGTAAGACTTCTTTTTCCTGACACAGGCCCTAAACTGACAGCAATAGCTGCCCCAATAATTTTGCTCTAACAGATCAGTAGTGATAATTTTATCTTCTATTTCACTGGTTCTGTGTTTCATCTCTTAACTTTGTTCATGTGTCACTCCATCATGTTGACAGTATCTGAGACATTGGACCTCATGTTTTGGATTGTGGTAGCTTGTGTTTCCGGAGCCTCTAAATCCTCATTTGTTTTATCTGCATTGTTTTGGATTCTTTTTTAAGCTCCTCCTGGTTTTTGCTTGCTGTGTCCTGATTCTTCAAGTTTGTCTTTCCACCCATAGAAAATATTCAATAATTATTCTTTTGAATTCTGTGTCAGAAAGCTCCATCAGACTTTCTTTCTGGCTTCAGGAAATCCATTGACATTGTGTCAGTTTTGGAGGGGTGACATTTTTCTTTGGGCTTGTGTAGGGTATGAGATAGTCTGCTTCTTTCGTGATATTGTCATGGCAGAGTTTTTCCATGTGTGAGGCAATGATAGGTTCTTCATTTAAAGTGACTACTTCAGAAGAGGGTGGGGAAGGGACGTTTCAGATGGGGGCCTGTGAAAGCAGCCTTTTCTATTTATAACTGTTGCAGACCAAGGCTTTCCAGACTAAAGGCAGTTAGTTAGCTGAATGAATGTGAGGAGATGCAAGGGAGTGTGTGCAGCTGTGGGCATGCGAGAAGAGTGCAGGTATAGTCGTGGAGCACATGTGTGGGGTGCAGGATGAGGGCCACAGGTGTGGGGCACAGGCCTCATTATGGGACATGAGCACAGACTCATACAGGTTGCAGCACAGACACACAGATGCAAGATGATCCAGTGTGCATTCAGACTCCCGCTGATTGTGCATACCAGGGGAACTTACTCAAATTCTATCTGTCAGTCCCATTTCAGCAGCCCATTTTGGCAGCCCACTTTTGGTGGCATACTTCCCTCACTCTAGTCTATTCTCACTCTGGTCTGTCCTCCTCTTTCTATTTTCTTGTAGTAATGTTTTATAATTTTCTCTTAATAGATCCTTTGTGCTTCTGGTTAGGTTTACTCCTAAGTATTTAATCTTGTGATTAGCTATTGTGAACGGTATTGTTTTTCTCAGCTCCAGTTCTGTATTCTCTTTGTCACTGAAGAATTTTTATAAATTGATCTTACATCCTGCCACTTTACTGAATTGGTCAACTATGTCCAGTAGTTTCTTGCTGAGTCTTTAGAGTGTTCTAAGTATATTATCATATCATCTGCATATAGAGAAAATTTTACCTCCTCTTTGCCAATTTGGATACCTCTTAGTTCCTTCTCTTGTTTTATTGCTATTATTGAGACTTCCAATACAATATTGAATAGGAGAGACATGATAGTGGGCATCCTTGCCTAGTTCCTGTTCTCAAAGGAATGCCTTTAATGTCTCTCCATTGATAACAATATTGCCACTCAGGTTTGTATGTATACCTTTTACTTTGAAGGCAAGGGTATTGAAGCTCCATCTAATTTACTTTGAGCATGTTTCAAGGAGGGACCAGTCCTTGGAGAGGAACATCATACTTGGGAGGATGGAGGGACAGCACAGGAGAGGAAGACCCTGGATAATATGGATTGACTCAGTGACTGTGGTGATGGAGGTAGGTGTGTCAGAGACAGTAAAGTTGGCTCAAAGTAGAGCCGGGTTCAGAGCTGTTGTACATAGGGTTACTATGAGTTGCAAGTGACTTCAAGGCATATAACAACAACAATACACCTTTTCAGGTGTGATGTCACATTTTAAGTAACAGCCTCTTCTAACAACATGCCTAAAATATGTGAAGTGAAGATTTGTCATTCTTATCTCCAAGGACCACTCTGGCTACACCTTCTCCAAGACATATCTTTTTGTTCTTTTAGCAGACCATGATATACTCAGTAGTCTTCTCTAATACAAGAAGTCAAAGGCATTAATTATTCTTCTCCTACCCTTATTCACTGTCTAGCTCTCAGATGCATAGCAAATGATTGAAAAGATCATGGTCTGAATCAGACTCACCTTAGTCTTCAAACTGACATTGTTGATCCCCATAATTTGGAGATGTTCCTGACTCCAGATTTTCCCAATGAAATAGGTCTCCTGTTTACTGGTACCAAGTTTCTTTATCTTGGAAGTTGAAATTTTTGGCAGTTTCCTTCTTTTCTCTGTAATGTTGCCAAGTGAAGACAGAACCCAGTTCAGGTTAAGAAAGACAGTTTATTGAGTAGAAACTGTGGAGCTGGCTCTAAAGCAGAGACCAGCAGCTAGTTAGAGTTTTATATTGTCAGCTGCTTTGTACAAGGTAAGTGAGCAAGTTGGGAGTTGTGGATAGCTATTCCTGGGAAAGGAAGGTGAAATAATTTTGCAGCTCTAACAAAGATGAAGAAAGTTGCCATTTAAATCATTACTGTGACTGTTCTGGGGAAAGGGAGGGAGAGAAGCTCTGAGCACTGACATTCTCCATCTAGCATGATGTTTCCTATAAACACTTTGATGATAATTTTTGTTTTCTTGATGATGAGATGTAATCCTTATTAAAGGCTGTAGTCTTTCTTATTCTGCAACAAGTGACTCAAGTCCTCCTCACCTTCAGCAAACAAGTTGGTGTTATCTGCATAACACAGGTTATTCATGAGTCTTCTCAGCATACAGACTGGATAGGTATACAGACAGCATACAAACCAGATGTACATTCCTGATTTTAAACTATATAGTGTTCCCTTTCTGTGTTCAGAAAATAGCCTCTTGAAACAAGTGTAGGTTTTATATGAGCAAAATTTAGTGTTCTGGGACTCCCATTCTTCTCAATGTTTGCCATTATTTGTCAAGATCCATACAACCAAATGTTTTTGCATAGTCAATAAAGCAAAAAGAAATAAACTTCTAGTATTCTCTGCTTTCAATCAGAATCCTATTTACACCAGCAATGATATCTCTGGTGCCATAGTCTCTTCTAAACCCAGTCTGAACTTCTGGTAGTCCTCTGTGAATATACTATTCTAGTCTTTTCTGAATGATCTTCAGCAATTTTTTTTGCTTATATGATATATTAGTGCTATTGTTCAATAATTTCTACACTCTGTTGGATCACTGCTCTTGGTAAAGGGAAAAATATTTACCTCTTCAGTCAGTTGGCCAGGTAGCTGTTATTTGAAATATATCAGTTTGCGTTTTATTGATTCCTGAGACATTTTTTTCCAGTACCTTCCTTTCAGCTTAGACTTCTTCATTCATTACAATCAGTTGGTTCTTGATAATTTAGCACTTCTTAAAATATATCTTTGTTAGCCAGTTATTCTTCGGATCAAACTTTTGTTATTTGCTGTTGAGTCAACTTTGAGTGATACTAACACTATGTACAACAGCTCTGAACCTTACTTTATTCTGAGCCAATTTCATCATCTCTGACATATCTACTCCCATTACCCCAGTCACTGAGTCAATTCATCTCAATCAGAGTCTTCCTCTCATGAGCTATCACTCCACCCTGCCAAGCATGATGTCCCTCTCCAAGATAGGTTTCTCCTTGCAACATGCCCAGAGTATATTAGACAGAACTTCAAAGATTTTGCCTCCAAGGAGCAGTCTGATTTCACCCTCTCCAGCATGAACTGTTTGTTCTTCTAGCAGTCCATGGTATATTCAAAACTCTTCTCCTACATCACAACTCATGCAATTCATTCTCCCTCCGTCATTCTTAGTCATCATCTTGTACTCTGATGCAAAACAATTAATTGTGAAGATCATGGTCTGGATGAGGCATCCCTTAGTCTCTAGACTGATAGCATTGCTCTTTAGTACTCTAGAGAGGCTCCTAACAGCAGACTTTGCCAGTACAATTCATCTTTTGATATCCTGGCTGCTGGTATCAAGAGTGTTGATTGTGGAGCCAAGAAAGCTGAAGCTATTAACAATCTCAACCTTTTCTCCATTTATAACAGTGCTGCTATTTGGCCAAGTGATGAGAATCTTTGTTTACTTGATGTTGAGCTTCAATTCATATTGAGACTACAGTCCTTGACCTTCTAAAGGAAATGCCTCAGGTCCTCCTCAGTTTTAGCAAGCAAGGTTGTGTCATTTTCATAACACAGGTTCTTGATAAGTCTGACTCCTATTCTCATGCCACATTCCTCCTCATAAAGCCCAGATTCTGGATGATCTGCATAGAGATTTTAAAGATATGGAGTTAGGACACATTTCTGGCATACACATTTCCTGATTTTGAATCATGTAGTGTTTCCTTGCTCTGTTCTGATGACTGCCACCTAGTCCAAGTTAAGGTTTAACCTAAGTTGGGATCAAACTAGATATTCCTAAATTCTTTCAAAACAAAAGTTTGTTCCAGAATTCCCAAAAGAAGGTATGTAAGATAATATCCATGAAAGGAGGGATAAATTACAAAGTCTAAAGAGATAGCCATGGAACACGCCCATATACCTTTCTCAGTAGACTGCTGAAAAATTTATAAGAAAAATGACACCTACACAGAGACACTCAGTATGCTTATTACCTCAAGAACTAGACAACTTCTAGCCTGTCTTCTAAAATTACATTTACAATTGCTTGTATGAAGAAGGAGTATTTATTTCCTACACAAGGATAAATTAGAGGATAATTTAGATCAATTAAGTGCCTCAATAACATGTGTTGATGTATCTCTCATGTTAATAAGTTTAAAAATTGTCACTATCAAACATCTGCAACCATTAAATACTGCTTTAAATGCCGCTTCCTTAAAGATGTTTGAATATTTCATATACCTAAATGTATTGTTCAGAGAAAAATTTTATGAATTAGTAACTAAATCTCTACGACTGTCCTGAATATTACCATACCTCATTAATATATAATATTCAGCATATAATAAGCAACATATAAAATAATTTATGAGCCCCAAGGAAATTAACTCAAAGATCAGTAGTAAGAGGAAAGAGAAATGCCTGAAAGTAGTTTACAAAAAATAAGAAGGCAAATTTTAATGCACCAAGAATATGACCATGAGTCCTCCTATTGCCCTTAAGTTACAGACCCAATGTTGTTCTTTATTTAGAATAAAAGCAAAAAGCATCCTTCTAATCTGGCACAATGACAACAGCATGAATGCCAAGGTCATTCTGTACTGTTTAAAGACTTCAATCAATGCAACTTTGAATATGTCTCCTCTACTACTTACTGTAAAACAAACAAAATAAAAATTAAAGTTGTTGCTGATATCAGAAGATATTTTGTTATCTTCAGAATATGCTAACTAATCTTGGAGAAAACTACTGTATTTTTACTATTCAAAAAATTTTGTGGATTTTTTTCATTAAATAACATATATTTTCTATTTAACTAACACAACCAACTTGAATCTTCTTCTTCCTTTGTAGGTAAACGTCTATCCTTTTTAAAGTACTTTATTCTATGAGCCTTCTTTAGATAACAAATTAAGTTATTAGATAAACTATTGGTAAATTTAACAATTGTTAACAATACATTGTAATTTTTTCAACAATTTTTTAAAATATATCATTGAGAAGGTTGGCAAAGGTCTACCTACCCATCTACATACAAACTTATTACCTACCTTGTATGAAATAATCCTAGACAAGCACCAAGCTTTTAAAATAAATATTTATTCAGTAAGTATTTAATTTAGAGTCTTGAAGACAAAGTTGGGGGGGGGCAAAGTATGAACATTGACTTTAAAATGCTGACAGTATAATGAGGAAGATAATAATGTTTATAACTTTTACTAAGAAAAACTTTAATACTGTGCCCCACCACCGTTTTCAATCCCTAATGGAACAAAGAACAGTATCACAACTCCAGCACAACAACATCAATACTAAGGTCTCCTAATGTAATCTTAAATATTAATAGTTTGATGAATGTTTATTCTCCATTAGTTAATTTTCTATTCTGTTTTATTTCCTCTCCCCAGTAATCACACTGGAATGATTTTTCTCTGTAATCCTTATTTGAGCTTTTTAAACCAACAGTCATAAAGTATTTGTGCTTTTTGTGACTGATTTATTTCACTGAATATATTGTCCTTAAGATAAGTGAAGAAAAAAACAATACAGAATGAATAGATTATCACAATTGTGTGTATTATAATTGATGCTATGAAATAAAATGTGCATGAATGATTGATTTTAAAAAAACAATATGTCTTTGTAAACTTTCACTCAAATCAAAACAAAAAATGAACAGAAAGGTCTAACTTGAGCATTGTGTTCTTTTAAGGACTCTGTATGAGAATTAATTGATAAGAACTGAAAAGACTATCTAAACACTCAAGGGTCAGTAAGTTTATGTTAATGAGGGAGGATCTCAAAAAGGTGAGACAGATTATATAACTTGAAGAATGTAATCTAGTTCATTACATTGCATATGGGAAAATTATTTACTTGAGATTTGTTTTGCTATGTAAATTCTCAACAACACCAGCAAAATAAAGTTGATGGGGGTAAAGAATGGGCAACTTCTATTACATTCATCACCACTGAAAATTTGTTTTAAGATGCTTTTGCAATTTTAAGTTTGCAAAAAACGAATGAATTTTCTACTGTCATAATTATATCAACATTACCATTCCTATCACAGAATCAAATATTGAGTTCAATGTCTAATACAATTTTCATATGTAAGCTGGTTTTCATAATGGCTCTGAAAACTTGGAATAATTTAACGCTCTCAAAGAAGAGGAAACTGAGACTTACCAAATTTAAATTAGTTGCTCAAAATAAATACAGTTGCTCATTTTAAAAATAAAAAATCAAACATAGCCTTGTTAGTATCCAATATATCTTCATTTTGTCCACCTATTTCCATCAGCACAAACATGCACATTGCTCTTGATAGGAATCTGACATAGTAGTGAAAGAAAAGCTGAAAAATTAAATGCAAGTGTGAAGAAATATACCTATGTCCTTTAGATAACTGCCTATGTATGCATAAGCCGGTCCATTGAGATGTTAAAATATATAGCCCAGATAGGTAAAGGAAGGTAAGGGACTGTACTTAGATTTGGAAGAAGGTGCATTTATTACTCTGTGTACCTTGACATGTGTAATTGATACCAATTTGAAACTGTATGGAGTAGAAAGTGCTGACAAACAAGTGAGTTACTTTATTAATGTGCCATAAAAGGATAGAGAAAGTTTGAGGAACTTCATTTGCCCTAGACTCAGCACATCAAGAAGGCTGGTGAAGGCAAACACTTTCTGGGGAAGATACATGACTCCTATTTCTCAGTTTCTCATGTGTAATTTTCCTTTTCTATTTTCGACAGGTATTAATTCTCCATGCTCACAAATATCCTTGTCAGCCAATTAAAGATATTTGGCAAATTTATCATATTCATTCATTTGCCCACAAAATTTTCACTCATACCTGATTCAATATCAGCTTTCCTGCAGGTAGGTTCCATCTGGTGCGCCTATCTTTCTTAGACTTCTAGGGTCCTCAAACGCACAAGAAATGTTTGTCTTAGGAGGAGGGACTCTATGCTATCACGTTTGGAATCATGACCCAAGGAAAGCTCCGAAGTCCACCCCTCTCTCTAGAACCTTATTCCCATGAGACACCTCTCCAACATTTGGCATTTATTCTTCTGTGTCTTAGACATTTTACTCATCAATACTTCTTCTTGAAATGAACACCTGATGTCAGGACAGCTCCTAGTTGCCCTATAATGTTATGTAAATTTGTCTGTACTTTATAATTATCAAATCAATGTATTCTCCATCACAATCATCTTCACTTGCTGCATCGAGCTTTTAAATCATTGAAAAGGCTTCTAGCCTTGTCTTGCACTGAATCAAGTTTAGATGAGAACCATGTACACCTGTTTTCTAATTTACCTATAAATTCAACTTACAAACATAGTTAGGAATCCATCTTAGTTGTAGCCTGGACATTGCCAGTACTCAAAACCATTATTAAATAAAATAAATCTGGGAAGAACTAAGAGCTGGGAGAAGAGGCAAAGAAGCAGTCAAGTCTTTAGAAGGAATTTCAAAGCAAACCACACATTCTACTGAAAGAATAGAATAGACTTGTCATTAACTAAAACAAGACTTCTAAATTCCATGTTGGTGTACTTTTCTTTCGTAGATCCCAGGGTCAGCCCTTCATTTTCTTAAATATAAGCTTGTTCTTTCTCAGCCAGAAGAAACAGCGTCCTCAGACAAACAAAAAAAGGAAGATGAGTGCTAAAGTGACATGTGGGAAAATAACTCTCTTGTTGCTGTGTGTTATTTAGGCCTTCAGCACCCTCACAGTGACTGAGACAATGGGCTAATCCATGTGGAGATTGTGAGGATTGTGCAAAATAGAGCAAGATTGGTATCTGTTGTCCGTGACAGGGGTGCTATGAGTCATAGTCAACTTGACAACAACAACAATATCTAATTGAATGAATAAAATACTTATTGTTGTCTAGAAACCTAAATACAACAACCAATCTGGACTATGTGAGCAAAACCAATATTTTTTGCTTCAACATTATTGTTGTTAGATGATTCACAGAACTCTTATGAACAACACATCTGAACATTACCCTAACCTGTGCAATTCTCATCATCTGTGATATACTTGAGCCCTTTGTTAGAAAAAAGAGAGTGTTAGCAGGCAAAAGGAACTTTTTAATTTCTTAACAGAAATCATGTTGTAGGAATCATTAATTATCCTTTATCATAAAATAAATGTCCACACACAATAAAGGTACAATAAACCAAAAGTTCAAATCCTATCTGTCTTTTTTATACTTGTAACCTTTATGAAAGCTAATTATAATGTAAAAAAGTACAAGCCATTTTATAATAACCACATAGGTTTGTTAAGAAAATGGCATAAACCACTTTGAAGCTTTTCTTTCAATGTGGCATTTAGGTTAGGAAAGAGTAATTAACTGTTAAATCATTTGCAGAAGGACATGGACTAAGATAGGAAACGTTTTGGCAACCCTTCAATAAAATATCACCATTTCAATGTTTCTTCCTATAAATTAGGAAGAAGACTCCCATCACACACCCATATATGCTTGTTAGGGTGAAAATCAATTCTGGTTTTATATATTTAAATAAAAGCACTCCTCAAAGTTGTCATTTGGACTAATGGAAATTTCTTAGAAAACATATTTTCAAGTAACTTTCAGAAGTTTGTCATTATCGAAAAGGTTGATTAGACATTGTAATGAAATAGCTACACTAATCAAAGGGAATCCCAGAGCACTTGATCGTTCTAATGCGAAACCTATACTTGAGCCAGGAGGCAGCTGTCAGAACAGAGCAAGGGAACACTGCATGGTTCAAAATTGGGAAGGGCATACGCTGGGGATGCATCCTATCTCCATACGTTTTCAACCTATATGTAAAACAGATCATCCGGGAGGATGGACTCTATGAGGAGAAATGTGAGGTCAGGATTGGTGGACGATTTATCAACAATCTGCGTTATGCAGATGACACAACCCTGCTTGCTGAAACTGAGGAGGACCTGAAGCACCTGCTGCAGAGGGTAAAGGACTGCAGCCTCCAACATGGATTGAGGCTCAATGTCAAGAAGACAAAGACTCTCACCACTGGGCCAATTGGTAGCATCAGGATGGATGGTGAAGAGTTTAAGATTGTTCACAGCTTTAGTTAGCTTGGCTCCACAGTCAACAGTCTTGGCACCAGCAGCCAGAAAATTAAAAGATGCATTGCCATGGGAAAGTCTGCTCTTAGGGACCTCTCCAAAGTACTGAAGAGCAATGGTGTCTCTCTGGAGACTAAGGTGCGTCTGATATAAGCCATGGTCTTTGCTATCACTTGTTATGCATCAGAGAGTTGGACAATGACCAAGGAGGACAGAAGGAGAATTGATGCCTTTGAGCTGTGGTGCTGGAGAAGAGTATTGAGAGTACCATGGACTGCTAGGAAAACAAACAGATCCATCCTGGAAAGGGTTAAACTGGGTGCCTCTTTGGAGGCAAGGATTCTGAAGCTCTGTCTAACATACTTTGGACATGTTGTAAGAAAAGGCTGGTCCTTGGAGAAGGACATCATGCTTGGGAGTGTGGAGGGACAGCTCAGGGGGGAAGGCCCTCTATGAGGTGGATTGATTCAGTGACTGGGGTAATCGGGATGGGAGTGTCAGAGACAGTGTGATTGGCACAGGACAGAGCAGAATTTAGGGCTGTTGTACATAGGGTCCCTATGAGTCACAAGTGACTCGAAGGCACATAACAACAACAACAATCAATAGTAAATAATGCTAAAGAGCAAAGCTTCTATGAATGATTCAACAAAAATCCAATGATTTGTATCTTTGTGCTCATATAAGAATATTAAGATTTTTTTTGAAGTTTATTAATGTCAAAGAGATAATAACCAAACCACAAACATGTTAGACCCGTCCACTTTTGCTAGTGATGATGTCTGTTTGAAGACTTACGTGTACTTGATTCAAACCATAATCACTTGTTATTTGCTATGCAGCTGAAAGTTGGACAATCAATAAAGTAGGCAGAGAAGATACAACGTCTTTGAGTTGTGATGTTGGAGAAGAGTGCTGAATATCCTGTAAACCACCTATGGAATAATCAAATATGTCATGGAAAAGATGCAGCCAGGGTGCTCCTTAGAGGCAAGGATAGTGAGGCTTTGTTTCACATGCTTTAGACATGTTGTCAGGAGAAGGCCAGTCCTTACAAAAGGGCCAAATGTTTTGAAAGGTGGAGGGTCAGTGAAGAGGGGAAGACTCTTATGATGTTAGGAATTTATTGTTCAAAATGGCTTCCTTAGCCAACTGATTTTTGCCATGTGGACGATCGGGAATATGTTAATAGAGTGTGTTAGCCTAGCCACAAGAGAATTGCCTAGTCTTACCAATCCACAAGGGAATTGACTGGCTAGTCTCACCATTAAATTGATAAAATCCAAGAGCAAAGTAACTAAAACCTCTCCACTAGTAAAGAAGCAGCAAGAGAACATAGTGCATGTTTCAGGGCCAGAGATTCTTGAACCAGCCAGACTAGGACCTTTGGGAGCAGAAGTCATCTTAGCAGCAGCAGAGAACCAGAAATCTGATGTGAGACAGAGTGGACCTTGGGACTGCTACCTTATGGAACCAGATTTAGAACTCTTTGCTCAAGACTGTTGGAAAACTGGGTGATGGTGGGGGATACCCTATCTAGCAGGACGGAGACCTTTATAACAGTGGTCTAAAGCCATAAGCTCAAGGCTAAAAGTGCATTTCAGAAGCTGTCCTGATTGTATCTTGCTACTTACCTGGATTATAAATTTTTTACTTCCTCAATATAGTTCTGTGTGCTTTGTGAGCTATCACCTCAGATTTTAGTGTAAATTTATGTTTTGTGGTTTGTTTGTTTTTAAGTATTTGCTATGAATAAATATCATGATAGACAGTGAAGAGATTGGTTTGTTAACAGCTTCAGTTTGCTTGGCTCTACAATTAATATTCTTGATACCAGAGGACAGAAAATAAAAGATTAATCTCATTTGAAAAGTCGCCTGTTGGGGACTTCTCTAAAGTACTGAACAGCAACGATATCAATCTGGAGACTAAGGTCTGGAGACTAAGGTGCTCCTGATCCAGGCCAAGGTCTTCTCAATTATGTGCTATACATCAGAAAGTTGGAAAATAACTAGAGATGATAGAAGGAAAATTGATGCCTTTGAGCTGTGGTCCTGGAGAAGAATATTGAATATACCATGGACTGCTAGGAGAACAAACAGGTTCATCCCAGATAGGGTAAAACCAGGTTGCTTCTTGGAGGCAAGGATTCTCAAGCTCCATCTGACATACTTTGGACAAGTTGCAAGAAAGGACCAATTCTTAGAGAGGGACATCATGCTAGGGAGGGTGGAGGGACAGCGCAAGAGAGGAAGGCCCTGGATGAGATGGATTGACTCAGTGACTGAGGTAATAGGAGTAGGTGTGTTAGAGATAATAAGGCTGGTTCAGCATAGAGCAGGGTTCAGAGCTGCTGTATATAGGATCACTATGAGTTGCAAGTGACTCAACAGCATGTAACAACAACAATATGAATAAATCGTTAAATATGCAAAATTCAGTCACTCACTCTCTAGCTTCAATTCGGTTATCGAGCCTGCACTTTTCAACTACCATTTCATTCTCAGTATTTCCAACTTTTGCATTTTGTTGTTGTTGATTGTTGATGAGTAGAGCATGACTCATAGTGATCCTATGAGCAAAAGGCCTGAAGCCTTTCTTACTTAATGCTTCTTTGATCATTATATTTGGTTAATTTCAAAACTTCAAAAGTTGGTAGAAATCCTCAGTTTCCTCCTCTTTGGCTTTAGTTGTTGATTTCATATTTTTTTAATGTTGTTGTTGTTAAGTGCCATCAAGTCACAGGCAACTCATAGCGACCTTATGAAGGAGAGTCCTCGACGCTTGGGTGCCTTTCATCCTTTCTCCAAGTTCATAGGGTTTCCGGGGACAAGCTATTGTGGAAGTGGATGCCACTCCTCCTTCCATGCTTGTTTAATCGGGGAGCTCCACCCCACTCTCAGTCCGCATTGGGTAGCCAACCATTAACGCATTTGACACATTCATGTCACAGTGTTCAGCCTCACAGCGACCACATGTACTGACAAATAGGCCTACCTCTTATTCATTTAGATAGTACCTATCATTCACAACACTGTACTTTAGAATAGATCTTCAATTTATCTTAACTATGAATTCAACATCACTATTTTTCAGTTTTTGTTCACACCATTGTTATTAGCTGTTATGTGTGGTCATGTTGCTGGCGACTCATAGTGACCCTATGTACAATAGCTCTGAACTCTGTCATATCCTGAGTCAATCTCACTCTCTCCAACACTCCTGCTCCTATTACTCCAGTTACTGTGATCTGTTTCATACAGAGTCTTCCTCTAATGTGCTTCCCTTCTGTACTTCCAAGCAATATGTCGTTCTTCATGGTGTTGTCCCTGCTGGACACATGCCCGAAGTATGTGAGACCGTGCTTCAAAAGTCCTTGTCTCCATAGAGCAACTTGGTTTCACCCTCTCTAGGACAAACCTGTTTGCCCTCTTGGCAATCCATGTTATGTTCAATATTCTCCTCCAGCACCACAGCTCAAAGGCATCAATTCTTCAGTCATTCTTAGTCATTGCCCAGCTCTCTGATGCATAGCAAGTAATTGCAAAGATCATCGCCTGGATCAGGTGCACTTAGTCTCTAAACTGATATCTTTGTACTTCAGAATTCTGGACAGCAGACTTTTCTAATCCAATTTGTCTTTTGATTTCCTGGCTGGTGGTGCCAAGAGTTTCTGTTGATTGTAGAACCAATCAAGCTGAAATTATTAACACTCTCAAGCTCTTCTCCATCTATCATGCTGATGCCAATTTTCCCAGTGGTGATAATCTTTATTTTCTTGATGTTGAGTTTCAATTAATATTGAAGACTTGATTTTCTACAGCAGACACCTCACATCTTCCTCAGTTTCAGCAAGCAAGTTGTGTCATAAACACAATACAAGTTATTGATGAGTCTTCTCCCAATCCTGATTTCACACGCCTCCTATGTCCATCCTCCCAGATGATCTGTTCCCCATTTAGATTGAAAAAGTATGGAGAAAGGATGCATCCCTGATGCACTCCTTTCCTAATTTTAAATCATGCACTGTCCTTGCTCTGTTCTGATTACTGCCTCCAGATCCAAGTATAGGTTTTGCACGAGTACAATAACTATTCGTCATAGATATAATATATCTTTAATTTCTGGCTCTGAGAAACTAAGACCAAGGGAAGAGATGCAGAAGTAAAAAAGCTGAACAGGAGATTTCAAATGGCAGCACAAGGAGACAAAGCAAAACATCATAATGAAATGTGCAAAGAGTTGGAATCAGAAAGTAAAATGGGAAGAACTAGCTCAGTATTTCTCAAGTTGAAAAAAACTTAAAAACCAATTAAGCTTCAAATTGCAATACTGAAAGACATTATGAGCAAAAATCTTTTTCTGACTTTCATTTTTATATTTATTATTTAATAAAATTTTTCTTTTATGTTGGTTTATGTACAAAGTTCATATATGTGATACATACACGAAGCATTAAAAAAAAGATAGCTGGAGTACACAGAGTCACTGTACCAAAAAAGAACTGACTGACATTGAAAAATCTCAAGTAATAGTATATGAGTAAAAACCAATGGTAATAAAGGAAGAAGTTCAAGTTGCACTTAAAGCAGTGGTAGGGGGAAAAAAGATCCAGGAATTGATGGGAAACCAATTGACATATTTCAAGTAACAGATGCAACCCTGGACATGCTCACCAGTCAATGCCAGGAAATCTAGATGACAGTTGGCTGGCCAACTGACTTGAAAGAGATTAGTATTTATCTTCATTCCCAAGAAAGGTGATTAAAATCCTAGAACAATAGTCTATCCCACCTAAATTTCAGAACCATCTCAGGAACAGGTTTGAGGCCTTGAACACGAATGAGTGAAGACCAGATGAGTTGTGGGAGGATATCAAGAGTATCATCCAGGAAGAGTGCAAACGGTCATTGCAAAGACAGAAGAGGAAGAAAAGACCAAAATGGATGTCAGAAGAGACTCTGA
>NW_006400172.1:505608-542142 GCF_000299155.1 Elephantulus edwardii
ACTGAGATAATCGGGATGGGAGTGTCAGAGACAGTGCGATTGGTACAGGACAGAGCAGAGTTAGGGCTGTTGTACATAGGGTCGCTATGAGTCGTAAGCGACTCTACGGAACATAACAACAACAACATAAATAATATTACTAAAGACCATCCAAAAAGAGCAAGAAGAGTATATTGACAAAGAATGACCACAAGTACAAGCTGGGTTTGGAAGAGACCAGATGAATTATGGATGAAAGCACAGGGTACCAGAAAAATGTGTACCTGTGTTTTATTGACTATGCAAAGGCATTTGGCTTTGTGGAGCAAAATAAACTGTGGCTAACACTGAGAAAAATAGGGATCCTAGAACACTTAATTGTCCTCATACAAAATCGACATCTAGACCAAGAAGCTGTTGTAAGAACGGAACAAGGGAACATTGCTGTTGTTATTATGTGCCATTGGGTCTCTTGCAACTCATAGAGACCCTATTTTACAACAGCTCTGAACCCTGCTCTATACTGAACTGACCTTATTGTCTCTGACACACCTACTTCCATTACCCTACTCATTGAGTCTATCCATCTTATTAAAAATCTTTCTCTTTTGCATTGTCCCTCCACCCACCCAAGCATGATGTCCCTCTCCAAGGACTCGTTCTTCCTTGCAACATACCCAAAGTATGTCAGAAAGAGTATGGAAATTATAGAACATTATCATTAATATCACATGCAAGCAAGATTCTGCTGAAAATTTTCCCAGAATAACAGGAATGGAACATCACTAGAGAACCACCTGAGTTTAGAAGAGGCCATGGTACAAAAGATATTGTAGCTAATATTAGATGTATGTTGGTTGAAAGCAAAGAGTGCCAGAGGAATTTCTATCTGTGTTTCATTGATTATGCAAAGGTATTTAACTGCATCACAGCAAACTGTGGTTAACTCTGAGAAGAATGAGAATCCCAAACCACTTGACTGTGCTTATATGAAAACTATACTTTACCAGGAAGCAATCATCAGAACAAAGCAAGGAAAGCTTCATGGGTAAAAATTGGAAAGGTTGTATGCTAGAGATACATCCTATCTCCATATATTTTCAATCTATATGTGGAACAGATCATCCTAGAGGCCAGGCTCTGTGAGGAAGTATGTGGCATCAGAATTGGAGGAAGACTCATCAACAACCTATGACGTGCAGATGGCACAGCCGTGCTTGCCAAAACTGAGGAGATCCTGAGGCATTTGCTGCAGAAGGTCAAGGACTGCAGGCTTCAAAATGGATTGAAGCTCAACATCAAGAAAACAAAGATTCTTACCACTGGGCCAATTGGTACTACCAACAGATAGATAGTGAAGAGATTGAGATGGTTAACAGGTTCTGTTTGCTTGGCTCCATTATCAACACTCTTGGTACTTCCAGGCAGGAAATCAAAAGATGAATTGCATCAGCAAAGTGATGTCAGGGACCCCTCAAGAGTATTGAAGAACAATTATGTTAGTCTGAGACTACGGTCTTCACATTTACTTGCTATGCATCTGAGAGCTAGATTATGACAAAGGATGATAGGAGAATTGATGCCTTTGAGTTGTGGTGATGGAATAGAGTGTGAATATATTATTGACTGGTAAGGGAATTAACAGGTTCATCCTAGAGAGGGTGAAACTAGGCTGCTCCTTGAGGTCAAGGATTCTGAAGGGAATATTACATGGTTTAAAATCAGGAAAGGTATGTGCCATGATTGTATCCTTTTCCCATATCTGTTAAATCCATATGCTGAGCACATCATTTGTGAAGCTGAAGTATATGAAGAGGAAAACGGTGTCAGGATTAAAGGAAGACTCATCAACAACCTGCATTATACATATGACAGAACCTTGCTTGCCTAAAGTGAGAAGGACTTGAAATGTTTGCTGCAAAAGATCAAGGACAACAGCCTTCTGTATGGATTACATCTCCACATCAAAAAGAGTACTAAATATTCCATGGACTGTGAAAAGAATAAACAAATATATATCATGGGGAAAGTGCATCCAGAGTGTTCATTAGAGCCAAAGATTATGAAGCCTCATCTATCATACTTTGGCATCTGCTCTCAAGTCTGAACAGACCCTCTGCTGACTGTCCAGTGAGTTTTCAGTGGCAGTAAATAGTACAGGAGGATACTGCCCATCTAACTCACATGAAGCAAGTGGTGGATTAAAACTACTTGCCCTTGGGATTGAAACACAGTTTATTGCCACTATGTCACCAAAGATCTCTAGACATGTTTATAGGAGAGGCTATTCCTAGGAAAAGGACAATGTTTTTAGAAAGGTGAAGGGTCAGCAAATGAGAGAAAGGCCCCTAATGAGAAGGATTGGCTCATGGAGTAGCAATGGGCTCAGGTGTGTCAGAGATAATGAGGTTGGCACAGGATAGGACAGGATAGGGTTCAGATCCTTTATTCATAGGGTTGCTATGAGTCATACTTGACTCAGTAGTACCTAACAACAGTAGTCTTTAATATATCATTAATGAGGATGTTGTTGTTGTAAACCATAGAATTGGAACCGACCCCTAGCTGACCCTCTGTTGTGTTTTCAAAAGCAGTTAATTGCAAGGGAGGAGATTGCCTATTCTTCTCCTGTTAAAGAGTATAGCACAAAAGTTAAGAGGATATATATGTACTTGAGCATGTATGTTAAAATTATTCAGAATTATTTATACCCTCAACAAAATTGATTAATACAGTAGTTTAAGAACAGTGTCTAACAATGGTTCTGAGTATATATCGAAGACTGTGAGGATGACCCCAAACAAGACAAATTTCAGATCTGTTGTTTGTAGGGTCACTATGAGTTATAGTTGACTTAACAGCATCTAATAATAATAACATTTGAAAGGAATTTTATTTTTATTTGAGTCACCAACCTTTTCTTTTTAATTTTAAAAATTAAGGAAGCGTTCAGCACATTTTTTTTAGCTTTAGGACATATATATTTTTTAAGAGTATCTGTTTATTTTGTAGTCATTCATATTGGTGGGACAAATACTTTGTAGTCATTCATATTGGTGGACAAATACTTTAGCTCCTAGATAAAAAGCTGGTAGTTGAAGTCTACACAGAGGCATCTCGAAGAAAAAACTTGGCAACTTGCTTCCAAAAGGTCACAGGCATTGAAAATTCTACAGAACACACGAAAAGCCCATAAATTGTTCATAAGCAGGAATCCACTAATAGCAAGTGGTTTGTTGATGTTTTGTTTCTGTCGTTCATTTTTATTTTGGTTAAGAAAGAAGAGAATGGAAGAATTGGATACAGTATCATCCCTCCCCATCCCATCAGAAGAGTAAACCCTGCCATTTCCTTTGCGAATAAAGCCATTTTTAAATGAGAGAGTTAGAAGGGTGCAGAAGTTCAACATCAAGAAGACATAGATTCTCATCACTGGGCCAATTGGCAGCACCAACAGATTAAAGTTGTTAACAGCTACAGCTTGCTCAGCTCCAAAATCAAAACTCTTGGCACCAGCAGTCAGGAAATCAAAAGACAAATGGCATTAGGTAAATCTGCAATCAGGGACCTTGCCAAAGTACTGAGAAACAATGATGTCAGTCTAGAGACTAAAGTGCACCTGGCTATGGTCTTCACAACTAGTTGCTATGCATCAGAGAACTGGATAATGCCTAAGGAGGCTAGAAGAAGAATTGATGTCTGAGTTGTGGTGCTGGAGAAGAGTATTGAACATAACACGGATGGTAAAAAAAATGAATAGGTCTGTCTTGGAGGGAGTGAAACCAAGTGTTTCCTTGGAGGCTAGGATTTTGAAGCTCCATCTTGCATATATTTTGGACATATGGCCAAGAGGGATTGATCCTTGGAGAAAGACATCATGCTTGGGAGGGTGGAGGGACAGAGCAGGAGAGGAAGATCCCAAATGAGATAGATTGATACAGTTACTAGGGCAATGGAGGTAGGTGTATCGGAGTCAGTGAGACTCCCTTAGGACAGAAGAGACTTCAGAGCTATTCTATATAGGGTTGCCATGAGTCACAGGTGACTCAGCTGCACATAACAAAAGTAAGACTATCTGAAAGAAGAGATAATAGGTTTACTTGAGTATCCAAATTTAAGTTATTCTGGAAAAAGCAGAAAAGTGAGACTCCAGAGCTTCTGGGCTTCTCTCTGAACTATGTTATACATATTCCAGTGCATTCAAGCAGTTAAATAGGCAAGTCTAGTTAATTAAAAGTAGAAACAAATAATACCCATCTGGCTTATTATGTGCTTATTTGTCAAAGGATGATAAGTCATGTATTTTAAAAAATACCCATAGTTTACTAACGAAGAGTTCATATATCCCTTATTTCTATTTTACTGCTATTTGCTTTGGATTTTAGGTGTTTTCTTTAAAAAAGTTTTCTTAGTAGAGTCAATTTTTCCTTCTCGATCTCATGTTATTTAGTCATGCTAAAAGTGAACTTCCCTGCTGCCATATTACCAAACAAGATCTAGTTATTGTGCAAGTGCTATGCCAAAAAAAAAAAGACTCATTGTCTTTGAGTAAATGATCTGATAACAGCTTATAGATATATTGCAAACTAGTACTGATGGAAATTGTCAAACAATATCATCCTACTCATATCCACAATCGATACTCTTGGTATCAGCAGTCAGGAAACCAAAAGATAAGTTGCATTGGGAAAGTGTGCTGTCAGGGACCTCTCCAGAGTGCTGACAAGCAATGATGTCAGTCTAGAGACTGAGGTGTCAGACCATGATCTTCGCAATTACTTGTTATGCATCAGAAAGCAGGACAAAAACTAATTATGACAGAAGAAGAACTGATGCTTTTGAGTTGTGGTGCTGGAGAAAAGTATTGAACATAGCAAGGACTGCCAAGAAAACAAATAAGTCTGTGCTAGAAAGTGTGATAGTCAATAAAACACAAATAGACATTCTTCTGATATTCTTTGTTTTCAGGCTGGATCCATCTGACATCAGCAATGACATCCCTGGTGTCACGGTCTCTTCTAAATCCAGCTTGAACTTATGTCAGTTGCCCATCTACATACTGTTCAAACCCTTTTAAAAATAATCTTCAGCAATAGTTTGCTTGTATATGATATTCATGATTGTTGTTGTTAAGTGCTGTCAAGTCATAGCGACTCTATGAACGAAGGTCCTCAACACTTGGATGACTTTCATCCTTTCTCCAGGTTCATAGGGTTTCCAGAGGCAAGCTATTATGGAAGTGAATGTCACTCCTGCTTCCAAGCTTGTTTTAATTAGGGATTGCTACCAAAAATTGTCTGCCATGGGTAACTATTATCACAGTGTTCAGCTTCACAGCAACCACAAGTTACCTGTGTATGGCAAGTGGACATACCAGAGCTATACCACCTAGAAGAATGTTTGAACAAAAACAGTGAAAAGCAGACCTGAGGGCCCTTCAGTTATTTTACCATTCCATGACGCCCAAATGCTTGCAATCTCTGGGCCAGAGACCCCCATTTCATCTGGCAAATCTGCTCTGCCAACACCCATTGTGGTAAAAAAAGCTATAAGTTCCTGAGCATTCCATGCTGGCCTCTCTTCCAGAATCCAGAGACCCCTCCAGCTGACACAAAGACTCCCAAGACACGTGTCCTTACCCTGCAAGGCATGGCCCAACATTTCAGTGTTTAACCATTCCAGCACACCCAAGTGCTTGCACCTCTGGGCCAGAAACCCCCATTTCGTCTGGCAAGTTTGCATTGCTGACACCCACTTGTCACAAAAACTAAGTTACAAGCCAATATTCATGATGCTGTTTGAAAATGTATACATTCTGTTGAATTACTTCTCTAGGGAATGGAAGCAAACATATATCTCTTCCAGTCAATTGAACAGGCAGCTCTTTTTCAAATTTCCTGATAAAGACTGGTGAGTATGTATAGGAGGGCATATGTCTTTTGAAACATTTCAATTGGTATCCAAAAGAATGGGGCCTTCCAGCGCCTTCAGTGCAGCCTGAACTTCATACTTCGTACTTCATTAGCATTGGCTTTCGATCACATGGTACTTCCTGAAATATTTCAGTACTAGTTCATTCTTTTGGTACTATCTGTGTATTTCCTTCATCTTTGTTTCATGATTCTTGGATCATTCAAGGTTTTACCTATTGAATCTGTAAGTATTACAACTTGAATTTTTAATTAATTTGCCAGTTCTTTTAGTTTCAGAAATGCTGTGCAACTTCTCTTTTATTCTCTAGTCGTAGGTGTCTGCACCTTCCATTAAAATACTTTGTCTTCTCAAGCTGCACTTAAAAATCTTCTGTTCAGCTGTTTTATTTCAACAACAAATTTAAAAGATTGACCATCCATCCACTTGTTACAGAGCAGGCCTCTGAAAACCCTATTAAAATGTTGTTGTTGTTGTTGTTATGTGCCATTGAGTTGTTTGCAACTCATAGTGACCTAACAGCCCTAAACCTTGCTCTGTCCTGTGCCAATCACACTGTCTCCAACACACCGACCCCATTACCCCAGTCACTGAATCAATCCAACTCATAGAGAGAGGGTCTTTCCGTCTTGTGCTGTCCCTCCACTCTGCCAAGCATGGTGTCCTTCTCCAAGGACCAGGCTCTCCTTGCAACATGTCCAAAATATGTCAGATGAAGCCCCAGAATCCTTGCCTCCAAGGATCAGCCTAGTTTAACCCTCTCCAGGATAAACCTGTTCATTTTCTTAGCAGTCCATGGTACATTCAATACTCTTTTCCAGCACCACAGCTCAAAGGCATCAACTCTCCTTCTATCCTCCCTAGTCTTTGTCCAGCTCTCCGATGCATAACAAGTGATTGCAAAGACTATGGCCTGTATCAGGTGTACCTTAGTCTCCAGAGTGACACAATTGCTCGTCAGTACTTTGGAGAGGTCCCTGATAGCAGACTTTCCCATTGCAATATGTCTTTCCAGTGTCTGGCTTTTGGTGCCATGAATGTTGACTGTGGAGCCAAGCAAACTAAAGCTGTGAACAATCTCAATCTCTTCACCATCCATCCAGATGCTGCCAATTGGCCCAGTGGTAAGAATCTTTGTCTTCTTGGTATTGGGTCACAATCCATATTGAATGTTGCTGTCCTTGACCCTCTGCAGCAAGCACTTCAGGTCCTCCTCAGTTTCAGCAAGCAGCGTTGTGTCATCGGCGTAACGCAGATTGTTGATGAATTTCCACCAATCCAGAAGCCACACTTCTCCTCATATAACCCAGCCTCTCAGATAATCTGTTCTGCATATAGGTTGAAAAGTTATGAAAATAGGACATATCCCTGGCATACATCCTTTCCAATTTTGAAACATGCAGTGTTCCCTTGCTCTGTTCTGATGATTAGCACAATCAAGTGTTCTGTGATTCCCATGGATATATCAGAGGTAGTATCAGAGGTAGAGACCAGATTGGAAGTCAATCAAAATGAGGAGAAACAACCTTAAACATCTTTTATGAGACAGTCCCTTTAGCCAAGTAAGCCATAGGGCCATTCTAAAAACATCTTTAATTGAATCATGGACTATAAATTGTGTATACATTGTGTTTAATATTCTTCATTCATGTAGTGTTTCATGCAATCAGTCTATGCATCATGATTAATAAAATTACATTGGACTTTGCCCATAATTACCCTGTCTTTTAAGCTGGATCCTTTCCATTTCCTTCACCCCCTCCCTGGACCCACCAAACTGTGCAACCCTGGGTTTCACTCCTACCCATCCTCACCCCTCTACTCTCACCCCTTCCCTATTGGGTTGCCATATATGTTTTACTAGCTATTCTTCTTAAGCAAACCAATATAAAATTAAAAGAAGAAAGGGGAACAACAAAGATGGCATGAGAGAAAAGCCATAAAACCAGAGAAAAAGATATAAATATAACTTTCTCAGCTCCTAAGACTTCCAATCTGCCAATCCTGTGCAGGATTTCTTGAGTGAATATCTATATTCTATTTCGTTCTACCTGAATGAAATTCTGTTTCTTGCAGGTAACTGAGTCTAAACTGAGAAAATGAGACAGAGAATCAGAGGGAAGGGTGGAGAGGGTGAGACAAGGGAAGGAAAAAGTTAAATAAGAAAAATTCCTTGATCTTTTCTCTTTCTCTCTCTCCCTCTTCCCCCAGGCTTGGAGATGTACTCTGTTCCAGAAAGGACCTAGGAAATCCCTACCCTCTCCTATATTCCTAATTAGAAGGACATACCCAAGAGTCAGATATACCCATTTCCTCCCTCCTGTGATTGGCTTCACTCTGGTCACTGCTCCATTGCTTGTCATTTTTTAAAATAATGATGTCTGAATTACATACAAATTCATAATGCTCTAAGAGAAAACTACAAATTTCTGGTACTAGCGTTAAAGGAAGTTTCTGAAACTGTTAAATACTTGATCAAATATCATGTGTACCTTACTTTTATATAGATAAAATGTATACTATGTAGCCAGGAGGGAC
This sequence comes from Elephantulus edwardii, assembly GCF_000299155.1. Lineage (NCBI taxonomy): Eukaryota > Metazoa > Chordata > Mammalia > Macroscelidea > Macroscelididae > Elephantulus > Elephantulus edwardii. The sequence continues at coordinate 514,057 of NW_006400172.1, forward strand.
TGGTCCTTGGAGAAGGACATCTTTGTGGAAGGGTGGAGGGACAGAGCAGAAGAGGAAGACCCCAGATGAGACGGATAGATACAGTAACCAGGGCAATGGTATATGAGAACAACAGTATACATATTATATACAGATTGCTGATTTCAATTTAAATTTATTTTTCCTGTTCAATGGGGGAAAACTTTAGATCATGGAATCTACAAATATGAATGCTAGAAAATGATAAATTATAAATAATGAGAGGGAATTATTGAATATTGATATTGACAGCATTAGTGAGATGTAATGGATTGGTTTGGCCACTTTGAATCAGATAATCACATGATCTTCTATACTGGGAATGAAAAACATAGAAAGAATAGTGTTACATTTATAGTCAACAAGTCAATGTCAAGTTCCATTGAGAAATACAATGTTGTGAGTGATAGAATATTATCCATACAAAGAAGACCTTATATGACCAACAACTAAAGCCAAAGAGAAGAAAATTTAGGGTTTGTTTTTTTTTACCATATTTTGAAGACTGAATCTTACCAAACATGCTATGTTAATAATAATCTCTGACTGGAATATAAGTTGGAAGCCATGGAGAAAGAATAGTAATTGGAAAATATGGACTAAATGACAGAAACGAAGCCAGAAATAGAATGTTGAATTTTGTATGTTCAATGATTTATTCATCACAAATATCTTTTTTAAAAAACACAAAATGATGACTTTACACATAGACACCACAAGATTGACTACATAGGAATCAGATTGACTATATCTGTGAAAAGAATTATTGGAGCAACTTAGTATCAGCAGTCACAATAAAGCCAGGTGCTGACTGTACAATTACTTAAGCGCAAGTTCAAATTGAGGCTGAAGAAAATTTTAGAAAGCATACAAGAACCAATATATCATCTTGAGTCTATCCCACCTGAGTTTAAAAGTCATCTGAAGAATACCTTTAAAACATTGAACATCAATGAGATGACCTCAAGGTTATGATCCATGAAGATTAGAAAAGGTCATTACAAAGACAGAGGAAAAAGAAAAGACCAAAATGGATATCAGAAGAGGTCCTGAAAATTGTACTAGAGCATTCATTGTGAAGCCAAAATAAATGAAAGAAATGTTGAAGTAAAAGAGCCCAGGCTTCTAGAATGTTATCATCACAATTCAATGCTTTATAAAGTCTATCTGATAACAATGTAACAAGTTTATCAACACCTGTTGTTGTTAGGTGTCCTTGAATCACGTATGACTCATAGTGACCCCAAGAACAAAAGATCTGAATTTGTTTCTATCCTGTGCCATCTTCACACTTCCTGACACACAAGAGTTCATGCAGCAGTCACTCCACCTGATTGAGGGTCTTCCTCTCTTTCACCAAACCTCCACACCTCCCAGCATCATGTGCCTTTCCAAGAAATAGCCCCTCTTAATGATAGGCCCAAAGTAAGTGAAGCCCTCCTTCTTGCCTTCAAAGAACACTCTGTTGTTGGTGTTGTTTTTTTATCTTTTTTTTTACTTAATTTCAATGAACATTTACAGAGATTTTGGATTTCCATTCATTGATTATTGCACTTTTCTCCCCACCCACCCCACCCCCACTCCCAGTTTTCTCTTCTCCTTGAAAAGCAAAAGACAAACTCCTTCATTGATATACAATCCCCCCGCATCACCCTACTCCCATCCTGAATATACTTCACTCTGCAACCCTCATTCAGAACTCTTATGATAATCATAATGTACTAAAATATGTTGCTTTTAAACTGTTCTCTTCCTCATCGGCTTCAATGCAGTGTACATAATTTACCCAGTTATTCTCAGTCTTACCCTCATCCTGATGTCACCCTGAAACAGACAATGAAGCTGAAAGTATTATCTGGATTTATACGCACAGTTTTTACTCTTAAATCAGTCCTATGAATGAAGTACAAATTGAGACTTTCTTTTCCTTTTCCATATATGACTATTTTTATTTAAAAACACTTGACATTAAACACAAAGAAGAGAGTTTACTAAATTTCTGTTCTATTTAAAATTCTTTATGATCTCTTAGGCAATAAAGCATTGCTTTTTTCTTTTAAAAAAAAAAAAGCACTCTGGCTGCACCATCTCCAAGACACACCTATTTGTTCTCTTGGCTGTCCACAGGGTGTTCAGTGCTCTTCTCTAACACCATGCCTCAAAAGTGTAAATTCTTTTTCCATCATCCTTATTCATGGTTCAGGTCTCAGATGCACAGCCACTGATTGGAAAGACTGTGGTCTGAATCAGACACACTTTAGTCCTCAAACTGACGTCAGTACTCCCCTATAATTTTAAGAGATTCCTAATTGCAAATTTTCCCAGTGCAATGCATCTCCTAATTCCTGACTGCTGATAACAACAATGTTAGTTGTGGATCCAAGCAAGACACATACTATAGCCCATTTTTACACATCATATTTCAGTGGAAATAATTCAGATACTCATTTAGTAATCAACCTCATAAACAAGATAAAATTAACTTTCCCACTGAATTATTTTCTAGGTACTTGTAGTTAATAGTGTTTGTTCATCAATAATTTTAAAAGTTATTACATAAAAATATTGTATAATTTTTTTTATTTATAGAAATCATTTTCATTTTTGTATCCTCAGAAGTTTATCTTTTGAAGATTAATTAATTCCTGAATTTCATCTTTTCCCATCAACTTAGATAAAGCCCTAGAATCAGAAAAACATTCAGATAAAAATTATCCTTGAACTATTTCTCTTGTGGATAAGTCTAAATGGGATTTCTTTAAAAGATTCTCTCGGGTAAAATTAAACCTAATTACAATACGTATTAAAAGAATTGAAAAGTCTACTGAGAGTAAGAATATACTGCATCAGGCAATAAAACTGAGTAAATCATTCTCACAGTAAATTTGTAATAATTTTTTTAAGATATTCTAGGAATAATTTATTTTAGTTTCATTGACATGGTACAAAAGTATACATATTTTTTTTTAAAAATATGTTCTGATTCAGTTGATGAAAACTTGACATTACTCCGTCCAAAATATAGCCTTAAATAGACTTTTCTGTTCTTCTCTTACTGGTGGTCTTGCCTCCAGGCTTGCTTTCTGCCAAACTATTATTCACTGAAAGGAATAATTTTTATAAAATGTACAGATTAGAGCATGTACATCTGCCACTTAAAATCTTTCTCTCTACCCTAACATTTTCTGAATAAAATGTATATATCTAACTGTTCCTTTTCTACCCACTCTGAAAAACCTGCATCCCCTACTTCCCAAATTACAGATCACAGTTGATAGTTTTCAGGGTGATGTATCAGATCCTAAATCCTCAGCTTACAATTCCACCTCCCCCCCCCCATTAGTCAACAATGAATCATGCCTTAAATCAGAAAAAAGCAATTGTGTTTTTTTTTCTATGCAGTGCCACAGAGTAAATACTTGAACATTGTAGATTATTTGGTCTCAGTCAAATTATACAACTCTACCATTTTAGCATAAATCAGCTATAGACAATACGTGACCAAATGAGTTTGGCTATTTTCACATACAACTTTATTTACAAAAACAGGCAGATTTGTCCTGAAGTAATTCTGAAATCTCTACCTTAAAGTCCTTTAAAAAAACTAAGGATAACTAGTAAATCATCTAGAGGGAGTTCAAGGGGGGAAGGGATGAGAGTGGGCAGGAGGGGATATCATGAGTTCACACAATTTGATAAGTGGAGTGTGGGGGTAAAGAAAATGGGAAAGATTCAGCAGAGACTTTAAAAGATAAAGCAATGGTGGGCATAGTTCAAAGCTGATTAATTTAATAAAACACAATAATGAAATGTGCAAAGAGCTGAAGTCAGAAAATCAAAGGGGCTGAAGTCACTCAGCGTTACTTAAGCTCAACGAACCGAAGAACATATTCAAGCCTCGAGTTGCAATACTTAAGAATACTTTGGGCAGGATATTAAATGATCCAGGAAGTATTAAAAAGATGGGACGAGAATACAGAGTCATTGTACTAAAATAAATGGATTGACACAGAAGAATTTAATGAAATAACATATAAGCAAGAGCCTGTGGTGATGAAGAAAAAAGTTCAAGCTACTCTGAAATAATTGACAAAAAACAAGCCCCCAGGGATTGACAGCATACCAATTGATATATTTCAACACATAGATGGTCCTCTAGATGTGCTAACCAAATTGTACCAAGAAATCTGGAGGAAAACCACATGGTCAACTAATTGGAAGAAATCCATATTTATTCCCATTCCAAAGAAAGATGATCTGACAGATTGCAAAAATTATCAAACAATATCATTAATATCACATGCAAGCAAGATTCTGCTGAAGATTATAAAAAATGACTAGAACAATACATCAACAGAGAACTGCCAGAAGTCCAGGATGGATTTAGAAGAGGGCATGGTACTAGGGTTGGTAGACCTAATGTTAGATATATCTTGGCTAAAAGCAGAGAGTACCAGAGGAATGCCTATCTGTGTTTCATTGACTATGCAAAAGCATTTGACTGTGTGGAAAAAACTGTGACTAACTCTGAGAAGAATGGGAATTCCAGAGCACTTGATTGTACTTATGTGAAACCTATACTTGGACGAGGAAGCAGTTGTCAGAACAGATCAAGGAAACACTGAATGGTTCAAAATTGAGAAGGATGTACGCCAGGTATGTGTCCTATCGCCATACCTTTTATATCTATGTAAAGAAGAGATCATCATCATCTATCATTTTGCTATTGTAAACACTCAGAAGTAAATATTACACAGTTGTGTGTGTGTGTGTGTGTGTATACGTGTGTGTGTGTGTGTGTGTGTGTGTGTGTGTGTGTGTGTGTAGTCTCCAAGTTCATTGAGTTTCTGGTCCCAAGCTATTTCGGAAGCAAGCTATTTTGGAAGTGGATGCCACTTCTGCTTCTAAGCTTGTTTTAATTGGAGAGCTCCACCAAACACTGTCCACCATGGGTAACCATTATCACATTTGACACATCAGTGTCACAATGTTTAGCATCACAGCAACCATAAGGTACCTCTGTACAGGAAATGAGCAGAGCAATGCTATACCACTTAGAAGTATGACCTAAAACAATTAAAGCCAGCCCAAATATCTTTTGAAATAGGAGGCAGGATACAATCAATTCACTCCCAATGGCTAATAAACATTGCCCATTATGTCTCACTGAATAGAAGATCAAATCTCTGTAGAACCAGGCTGCTCCAGACCTCTGCTCCACCTGGAAGTCAGCCCATCCTGCTGACCCTGTGCCTTTTTAAATAGGAGGCAGGATACAATCAATTCATTAACAACATGCCTCCCAAAATTCTATGAACTTCAATAAATTACAATAGTTATAGAAAGGCTTCAGGCCTTTTGTTCATAGGGTTGCTATGGGTGTGCTCAACTCGAAGACAATCAACAACAACAGCATTCATTGTCCAACTTTCTTATGCAAAGGAAATAATTGAAATGCATAGGATCAGGTACACCTTAATCTTTAAACTGACAGCTTAACTCTAGTACTGTGGAGAGGTCCTTGTCAGCAGATTTTCCCCATGCAACATGTCTTTTGATTTCTTGATTACTGTTATAGTGAGTGTTGATTGTGAATCCCAGGAAAACTAAATTATTTAAAACTTCAGTCCTTTATCAATGTATCGTGATAGTGTCTATTGGTCCAGTGATGAGAACTTTGTTTTCTTGGTGTTGACTTTTAATCTGTATTGAAGGCTTTAGTCTTTGATCTTCTACAGTAAGTGCTTCAAGTCTTCTTTACTTTCTGCAAGCGAAGTTCTATCACTTGCATTACGTGATTTTGCTAATGAGTTTCCCTTCAATCCTGATACCACCTTCTTCTTCATATTGTGATAGTTGTTGTTAGGTTCCATGGGTCAAGTATGACTCATGGTGACTGTATGAACAACAGACTTGACTCCTGTCCTATCCTGTGCCATCTTCACCATCTCTGATACACTTGATCCCATTGCTGCAGTCACTGTGTCAATTAGATCCTTCTTATATGTACTTATTTGTACTCTACACATTCTTCTTAGGATCAGTTTCTTAGATATTTGCTCAGCATACAGATTGAACAAGTAATGTGAAATGATACAACTATTACTCCTATCATTCATTATTTTAAGCCATACAGTATCTGCTTTGTTGAAAAACTGTCAGTTCTCTATGTCCTCCTCATGAGTTTAATTTCAATTCCTCACAATGCTGTTTGTTATTTGTTAAGTTATTCACAGTCAGATGCCTGCAGATTTCAGCCAATACAATAGAGGTGTCTTTCTGATGTTGTCTGTTTTCACCCAAGATCTATCTAACATGGGCAACTGTTACCGTTTATTGCATGTCTTTTTCTGAATCCAACTTTAATTTCTGTCAGTTCCATGTCAATGTACTGCTACCACCATGCTTGAACTATCTTCAGCAACATTTTACTTACATGTAATAATAGTTTTGTTGTGAAAGGATTTCTACACTCCTTTAATTCCCTTTTACTTAGGTTGAGTAAAAATATAGACCTCATTCAATAAGTTGACCAGGTAACTGTTTTCCAAATTTCTTTGAATAAAAAATGAGAACCTCTAGTCTTGCATCCATTGATTGAAACATTTACATTTGTGTTCTATCAATTCCTAGAGTATTAGTTTGGGGTAATGTCTTCAGAAGTATGGAATTATTCTTTCAGTTTCATTAGTCCTTGATCATAAGTTGTTGTTGTTGTTGTTGTTGTTGTTGTTATGTAGTGTTGAGTCACCTGTGACTCATAGCGACCCTATGTACAATAGTCCTAATACCTGCTCTACCCTGTGCCAATCTTATTGTCTCTGACACACCTACTCCCATTACCCTAGTCACTGAATCAATTCATCTCATCAAGGGTCTTCCTCTTATGTGCTGTCCCTCCACCCTCCCAAACATGATGTCCCTCTCCAAGGACTGGCCCGCCTTGAAACATGTCTAAAATATGTCAGATAAAGCTTCAGAATCCATGCCTACAAGGAGCAGCCTGGTCTCACCCTCTCTAGAATGAACTTGTTTATTCTCCTAGCAGCCCATGAAATATTCAACACTCTTCTCCAGCATCACAACTCAAAGTCATCAATTCTTCTTCTATAATCCCTAGTCATTCTCCAGCTTTCTGGCTGACATCATTGCTCCTCAGTACTTTTGGAAAGGTAGACAGCAGAATTTCTCAATGAAATTAGTTTTTTAATTTCCTGGCTGCTAGGACCAAGAGTGTTGATTGTGAAGCCAAGAAAACTGAATCTGTTTACAATTTTAATCTCTTCACTATCTATCATGATGCTGCCAATTGGCCCAGAGGTGAGAATCTTTGTTTTCTTGATATTGAGCTTCAATCCATATTTAAAGCTTCAGTCCTTGACCTTCTGCAGCAAGTGCTCCTGGTCCTCGTCAGTTTCAGCAAGCAGGGCTGTGTCATCTGCATAACACAGATTTTTGATGAGTCTACCTCAAAACCTGATTCCTCATTTCAACTCACAGAGCCCAGCCTCCTAGATAATCTGTTCTGCATATAGATTTAAAAGGTATGATGATAGTATTCATCTCAATTTTTACCATGCAGTGTATATCACTCCCAAAATTACTGAACATTTATAATATATTTTAGTACAGAGATTCCACTTATTTCTTCTCTGTTCTTTTGATAATTTCTGTATTATTTAATATTTTGCCTATATAATCTGACTTTTGACTCAAAGCTTGAACTTATTTACTTCAGTTCTTTCAGCTTAATTAATCACAAGTGTATTCTTCCCTTATGGTTTTTTAACTCCATGTCTTCATACATTCATTATATTTTTTTATGTTTGTCTTACTAAACTTCCCTTTGAAATATCTTCAACTACTCTAATTTCATTATTTCTTCCTCTCAATTTAGCTTCTCTATATTCTAGAGAAAATCTTAGAGTCTCTTCTGATTTCCATTTTTATTTTTCACTTATTACCTGTCCTTTTAATGACCTTTGCTTTCTTCATATATGATGTCTTTGATGTTCTCTTCCATTTCCCTGGTATCTATGGTTCAATGTGTCAAACCTATTCTAGAAAGGATGTCTATACAAAGGTGGGTATATTCAAGGTCATATTTTGGCTCTTATGGGTATGCTCTCATTTTCTTCATCTTCAATTTGAACATGTGTGTAAGCAAATGATAGTCTTTACCCCTCAACCCTAGCTGTGCACTAAGCCTCTCCATAGATTGTTTTTTTTTTTTGCACAAATGTAATTTTCCATACCGCAAGGTGTGCATGTATTGTTCCTGGGTACAGTTTAGTCAACTCCTACAAACAACATAAGTAAAAATGTCCTACACTATCCACACAATAACTGTTGTACTTGAGCCTAGTCTTTGAATCCACTGTATAAAACCTTCTCATTGATTTTTTCATTTATCCATTCTTCCTCTCATTCATTATAATTTCTCTCCATTACAAAGTATGATATCCTTCTCTGAGATCGGTCCCTCCTGATAACATGACCAAAGAATATGTAACATAATTTCACCATCCTCATCTCCAAGGATCATACTAGCTGAACTTCTTGCAAGACAGAATTTTTTATTCTTCTAAGAGACCATATGCATATTCAAGTTGAAGATGAAGAAAATGAAAGCACATTCACACAGAGCAAATTATGATCTTGAGTATACTCCACCTTAACTTAGAGACCATCTCAAGAATGGATTTGACACATTGAACCATAGTTATCAGACAAACTGGAGGATGTCATCAAGGACAGTATGCATGAAGAAAGCAAAAGTCAATATTCTTTGTCAACACCACAGTTAAAAGGTATCATTCTTGAGTCTTCCGTATCCACTGTCCAATTTTCACATGCATATGAAACAATTGAAAATACTGTGCCTTGGTTCAGGCACTCTTTAGTCCTCAAAGTGACAATCTTTCTCCGTAGGTCTTTACAGTGGTTCTTGGCCTAATGTCAATTGTCATTTGACTTTTTTGAATTCAAATAAATGGAAATCATTGACAACTGAAACCTCATCACTGTTTTTCATGTATTTTATTGATTCAATTGTGAGAGTTTTTATTTTATATGTTAATGTATAATTCATACTAAAGTCTACAGTTTTTGAGCTTCAACAGTAGGTCTTTAAACTAGCTGAAAGGAAAGCAGTCCAAATCCACCGATTATTCCATGAGAAGATAATGAGCCAGTCTGATCTTATTGTTGTTGAGTACAGTAGAGTCAAAATTGACTCATAGCTGAACCTTCGGCGGATTTTCAGAAGCAGTTAATTGAATAGAAGGAGATTGCCCATCTTTCTCCCTCTGACCATGCTAGAACCTCAGAAATTCAATGGTGGATCACCATGAGTTGGAATCAACTTAATAACAGTGGCTTTGGCTTTGCTACTTATGCAGAGATCATTTATATTGTTGATGAAAGATATTTTCAATGAATGAATCATTGATCACATAAAAATTTCCAATGTATTTTCTGTCATCAAACCCACTTTTTCCAACTACTGTTTCTTTTTTTAAGATATATAACTTTTGTATTGCAATAACCAATTATTGCTTATGGATCTTGATTGTGTGTTTGATAAATTTCAAACTACACAAGTTGATACGAAACTCAAATTCATTCATTTTTGAGTGTTGATAATTGGCTCATAAATTTGAATTATATATTATCAGGTCTTTCTTGTATGCCAATTGATTCATTCTGTGTCTGACAGAATTATATGTTAGGATATATATTGAAATATTCTTTATTAACAAAGAAATTATTGATAAATGAAGAACAAAGTAAGAATATGTATAAAAACCTTGAATACACCGAACAATATTGAATGGTCATATGTAGAATCTCACAAGCAGAAATTTAGAAATAAACTTTTATAAGAGGACCATTTACCAAAAATGATCATATGCCAGGCCATACGGCAAATCTCAACAAATTTCAGAAGACTGAAATCACACAAATAGCATACATATGTTCTCCAACTAAATGGCAATTAAGCTGGTAATCAATAAGAAATTTTCAAAAGAAAGAAAAGGCTCAGGTGTTTGCAAACAAAAAAAAAAGAAAAGAAAAGAAAGAAACTGTTTTCTAATAACTTATGACTGAACAATGGAAATGGATTTTAACCAACAGCAAAATTAAATTTAAAGTACACAGATATTCAGTGCTTTCTTCAGAGTCTATGAAAAAGAAAGACATTCCCTTTAATCTATCAAACCTCAATCTGTAACTTTTCAAGAACTCCAGTATATATATATATATTTTAACCTAATTGTAAGAGGAAGACCATCATATCAACAAAATAGAAAAAAATGGAGAAAACAAAAAAGAAATAAATACAATTAATGAATCAAATCTTTTATTTCTTTTATTATCAAAAATAGTAAAAGAAAGAAGTGCTGGTTGGAGTAAAAAAAAGTTGGAAATAGAAATAACATTTGACCTAGCAATTCCATCACTGGGAATATACCCTAAAGAAAACAAAGCCACCACTCAAACAAGTTTATGCACATCCATGTTTATTGCTGTATTATTCATAATAGCAAAGAGAAGGAAGCAACTCGAGTGCCCAGCAACAAATGAATGGATTGAAAAACTGTTGGTACATTCACACAATGAAATATAACACAGTACTGAAAAACAATTAACTCATAACACATTACACAACATTGGGGGTCCTAAAGGACACTATGCTGAGTGAAATTTCTCAATCACAAAAGAACAAATACTACATAACACTGCTATTTTAAAATATGACAGACATGGGAAGTTCAGGAGCAAATAGGAAAAGAGTGGATAGATAACAAACACTGAGTTAGAACAGATGAGAGGAAGAACTGTTTTCCTATCAATTGCTATGCATCTGAAAGCTGGACAATGAATGACACAAAAAGAATTGATGCCTTTGAGCTATGGTGTTGAACATCCCATGGACAGCCAAGAGAACAAAAGGTATGTCCTAGAGAGGGTGCAGCCAGAGTGCTCTTTGGAGGCAAGAATGATGAAGCTTTGCCTCACATACTTTGGGCATCTTGCTAGGAGGGTCTATTCCTCGGAGAGGGACATGATGCTGGAAAGAGTAAAAGGTCAGTGAAGGAGGGGAAGACCCTCAATGAGGTAGATTAACGTGGTAATTGCTGCAATGGGTTCTGTATCAGGAAGTGTGAGGATAGCATTAGATAGAACAGGGTTCCGATATTTTGTTCATAGGGTCACTATGAATCCTACTTGCATGATGACATCTAGCAACAACAACAAGATGAAGCAAAAAATTTTAAAAAGAAGGTAAAAAATGACAGACATGAAAATTTAGAAAAGTTGAGTAATGTAGGTACATTCAAAGACGCCACTCATAACATTGATATAATAATGAAAATTTAGTCTATCTCAAATGATTAAACAAGTTACAGTGTAAAGTACTACTTGAATGTAAGAATGGAGCTGAAATAATACTATGGCCAAGACAATGTCACTAGAGACCCGTACTTAGGTGTTGGAATCTAGAACATATCCTCTGCTTATTGTGCTGGAGGGCAAGGAACTATATCCAGGAGGGTATAGTTTTCCTTTAACACCAGCCTGCCACCTGGGATTCCAGTGATCTGAGATACAAAGGTAGAAGTTTCCCTGTTCAATATAAAAAAACTTTGGTATTATAAATGTCATGAATACAGGCATGTTGTGAGGAGAGACTGGTCCTTGGAGAAGGACATCATGTTTGGGAGGGTGGACAGACAGCGCAGGAGGGGAAGACCCTCTATGAGGTGGATTGATTCAGTGACTGGGATAATTGGGATGGGAGTGTCAGAGACAGTGCGATTGGCACAGGACAGAGCAGAGTTTAGGGCTGTTGTATATAGGGTCGCTATGAGTCCCAAGCGACTCGACGTCACATAACAACAACAACAATATGGTCAGCTCTCATAGGTCTCTGGCCATTGCCGACAGTATGAGTAGATTTGGTCTTATAGGAGGAAAGCAAAGGGTTCTCTGTAGGATGGAACTGCCTTAGGTGATATTGAAATGGTGATTGCTTCTTGGCATCCCCGTCAAGAGCAGTCTGCTGAGCCAATGAGTTTTGCAGTTGGAGTAGACTGCTGTGTGGAAGTTTCTCTTACTTTAAACTTCTATATGTAAGAATTACCTACGGCTTGGGTGCTGAGTAAAGTGAAAAGTAGTGGGACCCACCATCTGATAGGGGAGTAAACACACTCCCTGAGAGGAGCATGTTTAATCTGAGAAAGGTAGTACCATTGGGGGTTCCCTTAACCATTTTGAGGGTAGTCAGGATGACTGTATAAGATCTGTCTGAATGTGGTTGAAGAGGTTTGGGTGCATGCTGTTTTATGAGGATGGTGTCTCCTGAGGCGGCTCCAGCTGTCTGGTCTAGACTTTCAAGTGAGGCTTTGGGTATACAGTAGCCTGCGTGTTTCTGGAGTAATTGCCTGAAGTTGGAGATATAAGGAAGGTATAATGCTAAAAGAGGGGGTTTAGTGGGTTGGTTATGGTTGAGCAGGAACAGTAGGTTTGAAGGGGCTTAGAAAGGATGATGAACAAGGTATTGCTTGGATATGGGCTAAGGAAATAGGAAGTATGTCAACCTAAAACCTGTGTAATTTGACAGTCAGTTTAGTAAGATGGGACTTAAGGAGTCCATTCATGCACTCTACTTTGCCTGAAGACTGGCAGTGGTGCAGCTTTCAATAGATATCTAAACTAGAGGATACCTGCTGGGTGACTCTGGAGATGAAACTAGGACCATTGTCTGATTATATAGAAGTAACGAGGACAAACCTGGGGATGATATGTTGGAGCAGGCCTCAGTGACCTCATCTGCTATTTCTTGGAGGATGAAGAAGGCTTCAACCCATCCAGAGAAAGTATCTACCATAGTTAGGAGATACTTATGTTTCTTGTGGGTTGGCATGTGGGTGAAATTATCTGCCAATCTTGTCCAAGTATGTGGTCTCGGAGTTGATGTGAGGGGGTTATGGGCCAGATATTCCCCTGAGTATTCACTAGTTTATAAGTAAGGCATCTGTCCTGCACTGATTCAATGGTCCAGGTCAAGGAAGGGTAATGCAATAAATGTTGTAGGAATTTTTAAAGAACTTTTGTTTCTATACGTAGGGACTGATGCACCTGTGTTATAGTATCTACTTCTTATTCTTGAGGCAAAGCTGCTTTGCTGTTTACTGTGATCCATCCACTGGGAGTTAGGTGGCCTCCATTTTGGAGGAGAGACTGCTTTTCTTCTACAGTGTATTTTGGATGGAGATTTGAAATGGTGAAAAACAGAATGGGGGTGCTCTGTTGTGGCAATGGTGGTGGTTGCAAGGCTAAAGTTTTTGCTACATGGTCTGCTTTGTTGTTTCCCTTGGTTATAAAGGGAAGAAATGGACTGATGTCCTGTGCAGTGAATTATAACAACCTGCTTGGGCAGTTCAAGAGCTCTCAATAGGAGAATAATCAGCTTGCTATTAACTATAGGTGAACCTTTTGTTTTTATAAAGCCTAGCTCACACCAGACAGCTGCATGACAATGAGCAATTAAAAAGGCATATTTAGAATCTGTGTAAATGTTGACAGTCAGGCTTCTAGCTAGATGTAAGGCTCTCATTAGGGCAATAAGCTCAGCTTTTTGTGAGGTCATGCTCTCGTGAAGTTTCACTGCTTCCCATACCTTGCTTATGGAGACTACAGCATAGGCTGCCTGATGGGAACTGGCTTACCTGCTACCTTGGGCTTGGCAAGGGTGATAGGGGTTGTTGAACCTGAGCACATTCAGTCTTCAGCACCTAGGCCCAGGAGGTCGGCTTTACCACAGATAGGTGCCAAAGGGAAGTTGGCCTTCCAATGACCCAGTGTAGGGCAAGTTCGTGTTGGAGGGCAAGGGTTAGGACATCAGATAGCCCAATGACCCTCTTTGCCTCTCTTGAAGCATTCACCAGGAGGTAATTCACTCTGAAGGAGCAGGTGCTTTCTGACCTTTCACGGCTGCTGGCCATAAGGCAGTTATCAGGGCTTGGGCTACAGATTCACTTTCAGTTGGTCATGAGTCTCCCTATTGGCTTCTGCCTGTTCCTCTTGGGGCTTTGAAAACTTGAAAGGCCATGTTTACCAGGTCTCAAAATGGGTGTTTGGGGCCTGTCCTTAGCCTTATTGAGTTGGTTTTTTTTTAATGTCAGAGGTTGATTGGGTGATAAAATGAGTAGTTAGGACAGTGGCCCCTGCTGGAGAGGTGAAACAGTTAAGGAAAATGGCTGGTTTCTCATCTCTAGTTTGTCAAAACTGACTGCCTTATGAGAGATGGCATGTAAGCTGGCTAAGAGGCACTGAATCATATGGTTGGATCTGATTCGACCTTTCTTTCCTTCAGCTGTATCACCCTTGTATATTCAATTTGGCTCTTGATAGGGACAGCTTGGAGGCCAACCGGCATGGCCCACCTGTTAAATGCACTTGGTCTGCGTGCTGCTGGGCTACAGTGAGAACATGCTTTTTCTCATCTCGTGTCTTTTTAAAATGAGCCTAAACAATTTTTTGGGGGGAGGGGGGTGTGGGGAGAGATCAGTGAGGGAGAAAGTTTCATGAATGTGAATGGGACTTTCAATGTCTGCAACTTCCCAGAGGGTACAGAGGCAGGACTCTATCTAATGGGACTGGATCTGGCTAGCAACAAGGTGGGGGTAGGACTTGGAGTAGCCAATTCTGAGTTGGTTGGAGAAGAAGGATGCAGAGCAGATGGAAGAGAAAAGAGAAACTTGATCTTGCAGGAACTCCAGAGGGGGAGGAGGATGGGTCCTATGACAGGGCAATGGAAAGGGGGTGTTTTTGGTATTAGAAGACTTAATTGGAAAAGGGGTTTGGGCTAAGAGAAACTGCACAGGTTGGCAGGCTTTACAGAGAAAGAGAGAGGGAGAGAAGAAAAGTGGGAGGAAGGGAGAAATGGAGAGGGGGGTACTGGAGGGAGAAGTGAAAGTAAAAGAAAGTTTCTCTGAGTCCACTGGCAGAAATTGTCAAGATCTTGAAGAGTATTGAAATCAAAGATCCCATCCTCAGGCCATTGAGAGTCATTATCTAACTGGTATTGTGGCAGTGTTTGATTTCAGTAAAAGAGTCTCTTGGGACAGAGGTCCTCAGCAAGGCCCAGGTTCAAGGGGAGGCAGCCCAAGGGACTGTACCTTGGGACTTAGACATTTGACTACCTATGGTGTTCAGGTCTATGGCTGAGGCAACCGAGATTTCAGGGTGTCCCCTGGAAACCAGGAGTCTCAGATAGGGAGATAGGCTAAGGATGACATGGTATCCTCTAACACAATTGATGACTTGGGAAGAAGTGCCTGGTGCTTCTTGGATGGGCTCCTGTTACAGATCTGCATGTTTTGGGGTATGCACAGACAGGAGTCCAGTGCAGTAAGACCTGGATCTAAGGGAGTCCAAAATGCCTGAACTGGAAGGCTGGAATTCCTCGAATGGAGACTAGAATGTCTGGATGTTTTTATAACAATAGAGTCTAGCTTTAGGAGCCTCCAGGAAAAGGGGGGGGGGTTAGAATACAGACGTCAGAAGGACAAAAGGGGCAGAAATTATCCACTCAGCAGCCACACATAGAACAGGAGAAGGGGAGAGAAGCAGGATGTTGTGCTATGCTACCGTTCAAGTATCTCAGCACTGCAGACTGGTAGACTCAAGAGAGTGTAAAGAGGCATGTCACACTCGCCCTGGAGAGGAGTAGGGGCAAACCACACCTTAACTCATCTACCAGGTTTGGAGCACCAGATGTTAGGTTGTGGACTTAAGAAAGAAATCAGAGAACAGGAGAGATTAAAAGCAGCTTTATTAGGGGGCAAAGTTCCTCATTCTGGAGATGCAGAAGGAGAAAGTCACAATTTGAGATTATTGGGGATGGTTTTTATGACAGGCTCTTTAGGGAGGGGAGAGAGGGACATTCCATTGTGATTTATGGTTCATCCTTTAATTCACCAGGTGAGCAGGGCCATTCACTCTTCTTGTCAATGTGTGTCTTCTTTGAATTCTTCATTCTCCCCCTTGGCCCCCTGTCTGGACCTAACATAATGTATCTAGAGTTGACTCTGAAAATTGCTCTAGGGCATCAAGAAACCAAAACAAAGGGGAGAAAATCAGAAGTAAAAAAAAAAGAACAGAAGACTTTAAAGGGTAGCTTGAGAAAGCCAAGCCAAGCAAAGCAAAGCATTATAGTGGAATATGCAAAAACTGTAATTGGAGAATAAAAAGGGAAGAACATACTCAGAATTTCTCAAGTTGAGAGAACTTAAGAACAAATTCAAGCCTCGAAAGACAATATTGAGAGATGCTATGTAAAATCTGGAGTGATCCAGGAAGCACTAAAGAAGATGAAAGGAATATATAGTCACTGTATAAAAAAAATTATTACCCTAAAAAATTTTAGAAAGTACTGTATGAATAAAAATCAGTGGTAATGGAAGAAGTTCAAGCTTCATTGAAGATATTAGCAAAACACAAGTCCCCGGGAATCAATGGAATACCAGTTAACCCATTTCATCTAACAAATCAGTCCTGGATGTGCTCAACAGTTTATGCTAAGAAATCTGGAAGACAGCTACTTATCTGATTGATTGATTGAAAGAGATTAATATTTTTTCCCAAGAATAGTGAACCAATAAAATGTGGAAATTATAGAACAATATCATTAATGTCACATGCAAAAAAAAAAAAATAGTGAAGATTATCTCAAAACAGAATAGTACATTGAAAGGGAACTGCCAGAAGTTCAAGCTGGAATTAGAAGAGACCGTAGCACCAAGGATATCATTGATGTTGTCATATGGATCTTGGCTAAAAGCAAAGAATACCAGAAGAATGTCTATTTGTATTTTATTGACTATGCAAAGGCATTTGACTGTGTGGTTCATGAGAAACTAATGCTAACATTGAGAAGAATGGGAATCCCAGAATACTTAATTGTGCTTCTACGAAATCTATTCCTAAACCAGGCAGGTATAGTCCAAACAGATCAAGGAAGCACTGCAAGGTTTAAAAACAGAGTGTTAGGGTTATATTCTTTCTCTACACCTATTCAATCTGAGGAGGGGAGGATGTCGGTCACTTGGGGGTCATGTAACTAGTTAGCATGCCAAAGTCTCATTCATTATTGGAATTAGCCAGACAATTTGCTCCACCAACTAAGAATAGCCATGCACCACCAAGCATGGAATTGAGAAAAAGCTATCAATTTATCAGTTCTGTCCATGTCTGGGCCAGGTGAGGTTTCTTGTGTTGAGTCAAATTAAGATGTAGTCTCTACTCTTGGTGGTGGCCTTACAACAATTCCTTGAAGTTTCAGCTTTGCGATCATACTCCTCCTGGAACCCAAGACTTTGGTTTTCTGGAAGCTGCTTTGTGGGTCATGGGAATAACACTGCCACATTGCCAGCCAGTAGGCATCAGAACTACCAGTTCTGACCACCAGTCAGAACTACAACAGTATCTGATCATCTTCAAATCTCCATCTTTCATTCTTGATTAATGAAAACATTCTTGGCAAATTATTTTGCTCTGGTTCATCTTGCACCAGTTCAAGAATTTCACCTCTAGTGGCACAATACCAATGTCCCTGGCTATTCCTCTTAATCATGGCCTCAGTTCCGAAAAACAACAAAATAGAACCACGGTCTTATTCCATTATTTTTAGCTGTGGTATCCAGTTGTCTCAAGCCTACTTTGAACACTCTATGCTGGACTCAATAAAGAAGAATGTGGCATTAGGATTGGAGGAAGACTCATCAACAAGCAACCTACATTACATAGCTGACACAACCTTACTTGTTGGAAGTGAGGAGAAAATGAAGTAGTTGATATGGAAGATCAAAGACTACAACATTCAATATGGATTACATCTCAACACCAAATGACAAAAATTTTCACCATTAGACCTATAGGCAACATAATGATAGATGGAGAAAAGATTGAAGTTGCAATTATTTCATCTTACTTGGATCTACAATCAAAAACGTGGTAACAGCAGTCAGGAGATCAGCAGGGGTATTACATTGGGCAAGCTTACTCTCA
This sequence comes from Elephantulus edwardii, assembly GCF_000299155.1. Lineage (NCBI taxonomy): Eukaryota > Metazoa > Chordata > Mammalia > Macroscelidea > Macroscelididae > Elephantulus > Elephantulus edwardii. The sequence continues at coordinate 532,153 of NW_006400172.1, forward strand.
GAGTCATCTCCAAATTGCTCAGGAACAACAAAATCAGTTGGAAGACTAAGGTGTTTCTGAATCAGGACATGGTCTTTTCCATCACTTGTCATGCAGCTGAAAACTGGACAATTAGTATAGAAGACAGAAGAAAAATTCATGTATTTTAGCTGTGTTGTTGGCAATTACTGAATATCCCAAAAACTGCCAAAATAACAATCATGTTTATCTTGGAGAAAGTACAGCCAGAATGCTTCTTGGAGACAAAGATGACAAAGTTTCATCTTAAATTCTTTAGGCATGTTGCTAGGAGAAGCTATTCCTTGAGGAAAGTCGTCAATCTTGGAAAGGTTGAGGGTCAGTCAAAGAGAGGAAGACTCTCAACCAAATGGATTGTCACTGAATGCAGCTCACTGAATAAGTTCAAGTGTGTCAGAGATTATTAGGATAGCACAGGATAGGATAGGACTCAGATCTGTTGTTCATATGGTTATGCTAGGCTCAGCAGCACCTAACAACAATATCAGCTTGAAGTCAGTAATATTCTGCACCAGGGTTGTACCTTTTCTTCTTACTTATTCCCTTCATACGCTGAGCAAATAATTCAATAAGTTGTACTTCATGAAGGAGAATTTGCCATCATTATTGGAAAATGATTCATCAACAATGCATTATGCAGATGACAGAGCCTTGCTTTCACAAAGTGAAAAGGACTCAAAATACTTGCTGTGGAAGATCAAAGACTACAACTTTCAATATGTATTACATCTCAATACCAAGAAAACTAAAGTTCTCACTACTAGACCAATAGACAACACCATGATAGATGGAGAAAAGATTAAAGTTGTTGAACATTTCATTTTTTTGGAGTCTAAAATCAACACCCATGATAACAACAGTCAAGAAATCAAATGCATTGGGGAAATCTGCATTCAAGGACCTCTTCAAAGAGCTAAAGAAAAACGATGTCAGTTTAAAGATTAAAACGCTCCTTGTCCAAGCCAGTCTTTTAAATTATGTCCTATGCATGTGAAAGTTGAAGAGAAAAGTTGATGTTGTTGAATTGAGATGGACAATAAAAGAATTGACATCTTTGAGCTGTAATGTTGGAGAAAAGCACTGAACATCCCATGGAAAGCCAAGAAAAGAAGCAGATATGTCTTGGAGAGGGTGCAAAAATGATGAGGCTTTGCCTCATACATTTTGGACATGTTGCAAGGAGGAGAAGGATATGACATTGGGAAGGGTGGAGGATCAGCAAAAAAGAGGAAGACAAGGCGTATTGGCATGGTGCCTGCTGTGATGAACTCTTGTGTGTCAGGAAGTGTGAGGATGGCACAGACTAGAACAGGGTTCAGATATTTTGTTTGTAGGGTTGCTATGACTCATACTCAGCTCAACAGCATCTAACAACAACATGTTATATAATATGCAAGGAGATTATGAGAATGGCAAAGGATTGAGCTGTTTCATTTTATTTGTACATAGGATCACTATCAGTTACAGTCAATTCAATGGCACCTAGTAACAGCAATTACAATCTGCAAGAAGTTTATTGGCATTTAGTAATTCAACAACGTCAGGAGCAAGGTATTGGTAATTTGCTTAACCTTTCCCTTATGGTGGAAAAATTACAGCCATTATGTCCATGTTTTAAGTAGCAAGGAAAAAGAGATGAAATGAGAGAGAATATATGTATTGTGAAAAATGAACTTTCTCTAAACTCTCTAGCAGACACCTTCTTACACCATTGGCCAGAATTGTGTCAAATGACTACGCAAACTGCCAAATATGTTGGTAGATTTAAAGTATTTGCTACTTCCAATAAGACATGGGTTCTATTTTTTAAAGGAAAATGTTGGCTATTAAGTTTGTTTTTACAGCCACAATTTATACAATCATCTCGATTAATTAGTGTTGTGGTGGTTGTTATGTACTGGTGAAGCCAAACTCATTTATAGCTGACACTCTGGTAGATTTTCAGAGGCAGTAAATCACATGGAAGGAGACTGCCCATGTTTCTTTCACTGATGAATTAATAAAATAGATAATGATTATCTATAAAATGGAAAAAACTTTCAGACAGTATTGTTGTGTTTGTTTTCTTCTCTTAGTACTATCATGAAAATGTACACACAAAAGTGCTTGCATGACACTGCAATTTGGGGAAAAAATGGAAGAGATAAAAAATGAACATATAGCAATACATCGAAGTTGGTTAAACCTGAACGATGGCAATACAGATCATTTTAAAATTTTCTTTGTTTTTTTAGTTTTAAAAAAAAATTTCTCTATATCAAATATGCCTATTTTTCTCAACACCAATCTTACTTCTTTGCTGGGTCAAAAATCAGATTTGATATCTCATTGACCACACAGAACAAAATTGGGAAAGTAAAAAAGTTCTGTCCTTGTTGTTAGATGCCACCGGGTTGAATACGACTCATAGTGACCCTATGAGCAATAGATCTCAACCCTGTTAGATCCTCTGCCACCCTCACACTTCCTGACTCAGTAGAGCCTATTATGGCAGTCACCAAGTCAATCCACCACTCAAGGGTCCTTCACTGACCCTCCACCCTTGCCTCCAAAGAGCACTTCAGCTGCACCTTCTCCAAGACGTATTTATTTGTTCTTTTGGCAGTCCATGCTATGTTGTTCAGTGAGCTTCTCCAACACTACAGCTCAAAGATCTCAATTCTTCTTGTGTCATCCTAATTCATTGTCCAGCTCTCATAAGCATAGTAAGTGATTGGAAAGACTATGGCCTGAATCAGATGTACCTTAGTCCTCAAACTAGCATCATTACTTCTCAATAATTTAAAGGGTCTCTAATTGTAGACTTTCCCAGTACAATATGTCTCCTTATTTCCTCACTGCTGGTAACAAGGGTGTTAATTTTGGATCCAAGTCAGATGAAGTTGCTGACGTTGAAGTCTCTTCTCAATCATCCATCATGATATTGCCTATTATTCCACTGGTAAGAATCTTTGTTTTCTTGGTGTTGAGATGCAATCCCTATTGAAGGCTTTATTCTTTGATCTTCTAAAACAAGTGCTTCAAATCTTCCTCACTTTCAGCAAGCAATGTTGTGTCATCTGCATAATGCAAGTTATTGATTAGTATCACTCTAGTTCTGATCCGTATTCCTCTTCATTGAATCCAGCTTCTCAAATAATTTTCTCAGCATACAGATTAAATAGGTATGGAGAGAATACAACACTGACACACTCCCTTCTTAATTTTAAACCATACAGTGTTCTCCTACTCTGTTCACACAACAACCTCCTGGTCCAAGTATAGGTTTCATCTGACCACAACTAGGTGCTCTGGGACTTCCAATATTCTCAATGTCAGCCACAATTTATTATGATTTACACAGTCAAAAGTCTTTGTATAGTCAATAAGGCATAAATAGACATTCTTCTGATATTCTCTACTTTCAGCCAGGATACATCTGAAATTAGTAATGTTATCCCTAGTACCATTGCTTCTTCTAAATCCTATTTGAACTTCTGGCAGTTCCCTATCTTATATATTGTTTTAGCCATTTTTTAATTCTCTCCAGCAGTATTTTGCTTGCATGTGATATTAGTGATATTGTTCAATAATTTCCACATTCTGTCGGATTTCCTTTCTCTGTAATGGGAATAATTATTGACTCTTTTTAGTCCTTGGCCAGACAGTTGTCCTCCAAATTTCTGGGCATAGACTGGAGAGTGCATCCAAGGCTTCATCTCTTAATTGAAACAACTCATTGATATCCCATTGATTCCTGGGGCCTTATTTTTTGCCAATAACTCCCATGCAACTTCCACCTCCTCCTTTTATAAACTTTGGCTTCTGCTCATCAGGTACTTCCTGAAATGTTTTAGTGTGATTTGACTGTATGGATCACAACAAATTGTGGCTGACTCTGGAAAGAATGGAAATCCCAGAACACTTGATTTTACTTATGCAAAATCTATACTTGGACAAAGAGGTAGTCATCAGAACATAGCAAGGAAACACTGCATGGTTTAAAATTGGGAAGGGTGCGCATCAAGGATATGTCCTATCTCCATATCATTTCAATCTATATGCAGAACAGATTGTCAGGGAGGCTGGGCTCTGTGAGGAGAAGTGTGGCATCAAGACTGGAGGTAGACTCATCAACAATCTTCGTTATGGAGATGACACAACCCTGCTTGCTGAAACTGAGGAGGACATGAAGTTCTTGCTGCAAAAGTTCAAGGATGGCAGCCTACAATAAGGATTGAAGCTCAATATCAAGAAAACAAAGATTCTCACCACTGGGCCGATTGGCAGCATCATGGTGGATGATTAAGAGATTGAGATTGTTGACAGCTTCAGTTTGCTTGGCTCTACAGTCAACCCTCTTGGTACCAGCAGGCAAGAAATTAAAAGACAAATTGAATTGGTTAAGTCTGCTATCAGAGACCTCTCCAAATTACTGAAGACCAAAGATGTCAGTCTAGAGACTAAGGTATGCCTGATACAGGCCATGGTCTTTGCAATCACTTACTATGCATCAGAGAGCTGACAATGACTAGAGATTGTAGAAGGAGAATTGATGCCTTTGAGCTTTGGTACTGGAGAAGAGTATTGAATATATTATGGACTGCTGGGAGAACAAACAAGTTCGCCCTGAAGAAGGTGAAGCCAGGCTGCTCCTTGGAGGCAAGGATTCTGAATCTCTGTCTGACATACTTTGGACATGTTTGTTGCAAAGCAGGATCAGTCCTTGGAGAGGGATGTCATGCTTGAGAAGCAAGGACAGCGCAGGAGAGGGAGACCCTCGATGAGATTAATTGATTCAGTCACTGGGATAATGGGGATAGGTGTGTTGAAGACAATAAGATTGGCAAGGGATAGAACAAGGTTTAGGGCTGTTGTACATAGGGTTGCTATGAGTTGAGACTTGAGAGCAAATAACAACAATCCAGATTAATACCAGAAGATAGTCAACTCCTGAAGTTTTTATGCAGGCACCTCAGCTTCAAGCCTCATGGATTTTGCTTGTCCAATGTTCCTAAGATTTCAGTTCAAACAATATTGGCTTCCTCTCCCCCACCCTCACATTGCCAAACAAAGTTCTTGGCTTTCCTGTTCCCTGCCTTCAAGGTCTCATCTCACATCAAATCTCCAGTTATGCTTCTGTGGGTGGCTGCCATGAGCATAGCTGGAACAAGAAGGGCATCTTACATTCTCTTGTTAAGTCTTCAATGGCAGCAGAAGATCTGTCTGTCTTTCACTCTGGCTTGCTCAATTCAATGGCGAGACTAACTAATCCCCTTGTAGAATGGTGAGACTGGCCAATCCTGTTCTGGATAGGTTAACATGCCCATTCACATATTCTTGCCCATCTACATGGGATCTGCTCTTCTTAATACAATAATTACTTTAGCATAAAACAAACAGCTAATCTTTTGACCGTAGTTGTTACGTGTCATTGAGTTGCCTGCTACTCATATCGACCCTATGTACAACAGTTCTGAAACCTGCCCTGTCCTGAGCCAGTCTCACTGACTCTGACACACCTACCTTCATTGCTCTAGTTACTGTATCAATCCATCTCATCTGGGATCTTCCTCTCCTGCTCAGTGCCTCCACCCTTCTGAGCACGATGTCCTTCTCCAAGGATTATTCTCTCCTGGCCACATGCCCAAAGTATGTGAGATGATGCTTCAAAATCTTAACCTCCTCCAAGGAGAAACTTGGATTCATCCTCTTCAAGACAGATCTTTTTATATTTTGGCAGTCTATAGTATGTTCTCCAGCACAACAACTCAAAAGCATCAATTCTTGGGTCATCTTTAGTCATTTTCTGATGCATAACACACAATTGCAAAGACCACGGCCTGGATCAGGCACAATTTAGTCTCTAGACTGATATTTTTGCTTATCAGTATTCTGGAAAGGTCCCTAACAGTAGATTTACCTGACTGCTGGTACCAAAAATATTCGTTGTGGAGCTGAGCAAGCTGTAACTGTTAACAATCTCAATCTGTTCTCTATCCATCATGATTTTGCCAGTTGGCCCAGTGGTCAGAATCTTTGTTTTCTTGATGTTGACCTTCAATCCACATTTAAGATCTTCTGCAGGAAGTGCTTCAGGTCCACCTCAGTTTCAGCAAACAAGGCTGTGTCATCTGCATAATGTAGGTTGTTGGTGAATCTTCCTCTAATCCTGATGCCACTTTCCTCCTCATAAAGCCCAGCCTCCTGAATGATCTGTTCTGCCCACAGATTGAAAAGGTATAGAAACAGGATGCATCCCTGGTGTACTCCTCTCCTTTCCTGATTTTGAACCATACAGTGTTTCTCTGCTTTGTTCTGAGTACTGCTTCCTAGTTCAAGTATAGGTTTCACATAAACACAATAAAGTGTCCTGGGATCCCCATTTTCCTCAAGATTAACCACAATTTGTTGTGATCCACACAGTCAAATGCCTTTGAATACTCAATGAAATACAGAGAAATATCCTTCTGCTACTCTTTGTTTTCTGTCAAGATACATCTGACTTGGTGATAATGTCTCTAGAGTCACGGCCTCTTCTGAACCCAGCTAGTAATTCCAATAGTTCTCTGTCAATGTACTGGTCCAGTCGTTTCTGGATAATTTTCAGCAGGATTTTGCTTGCATATAATATGAGTGATATTGTATGGTATTTTCCACACTCTGTTGAGTTACCTTTTTTTTTGGTTGGGAATAAATATGTATCTCTTTCAGTCATTTTTCCAAGTAGTTGTCCTCCAGATATCATGGCACAACCTGTTGAGCATGTCCAGGGCAGCATCTGTTTGTTAAATATATCAATTGGTAGTCTGTCAATTCCTGGGCCTTTTTTTTGCCAAGTCTTTCAGAGCAGCCTGAACTTCCTACTTAATCAACGTTATCTCTTGATCATATGTTGTTCCTTCTGTGTTATCTAAGTCTTTTTGGTACAACGGCTCTGTATACTCCTTCCATCTTCTTTTAATACTTCCTGGATCATTCAATATTTTGCCCATAGCATCCTTAAGTATTGCAACTTGACACTTGAATTAGTTCTTTATTCTTATGGTTAGGAAAGCTAATTTTGAATGATAAACCTATAACAGCCAGACTCATCTTTCTCCCTTGGAATCACTGCTGTTGTCAGGTGCCGTCGAGTCATAGATGAATCACTAGTGAATTAAAAATGACAAAGAATCGCAGCCTTCAGTTACTAGCACAACTCGCTACATAATAATTTAGTAAAGGTCCTTTAATCAAGTAAAATACATAGGTATTATAAATGGCATTAGTTAAGAGAATTTCCATATCTTGAAAGAACATGGAATGGTAATAATTTTAGATGAGAAAATAGTCTCTTGGTGAAAGATCTGGTTGTATCTTTAAGGATTTCCCTGTTTTGCTTAGGTTTTTTTACCCCATTTTGTTCCATTTATTTGTTTGGTTCTTTGAAACTATCCTATAACTGTATATTATTGAAAGTACTTTTAAATGGAGGTGCAATTACAATGTAATTGTAAGTTTTCAAAACACTTGTTTGAATTATTTTTTAATGAATCCACATTGATTGCCAGAATTTAGGCCTCATTATTATCTTCTCTCAAGGCAAGAAATTTTTCGGGAAAAAGTCAATCAATATATTATACTCTAACAACTGTTTTCAACTAATATTTAAAATCACAGACCAGCTTTAACTTTTATCATGTAGATGGGTTGGATTCTTTTAATAATAAGAAAACAATTTTCTACAGCTTTTATCTACCAATAATACAGAACCAAGTTTCTGGACTAGAAGATGAAGTGTAGTCAATCCAAATCCCTCCCACTCATCTTTAAGGATGTGTCATTTTCTCCAGGCCCTTTCAATTTTAGTGCTGCTGTTTTTTTCTGTTTGGAGTGTTTTGGTTTTTTTTTTTCCCTTCTGTTTACTTGATATGTTATTCTTCAATAAATCGGACATAAAAAGTTCTATGAACTGAGGCATAGAGATTCTGAAGAACAATAGATGCACTGAAGTTGTCAGCTAATTCTTACCATCTCCTTGAGGTGATTTACCTTAAAGCAGTGACTTTTGGAGAAATCTGATTTCTTCATCTGTGATAATACCAACTCATATGTATCTCACCAGACTGATATGAAAAATTAATAAAATTACTTTTATTGAGAGAATGTTGGTATATAAAAAGCATGAGCTTAAAAAAATAACAAAAATATATTCTTTCTTAGTGCTACTACTTATGCACAAAGTATAGAAACAAAATCCTACTTCCAAAATATGCAGAAATTTCTAGATATTATACTTGTTTAGAAGAATATTTAGAAGAATATTATACTTGTTTAGAAGCTTAGTTTTTCATACTTTGAACATCTAGGGAGCTAGACTCTTTCCTTAGAAAGGGTATCATACTTGGAAAAATTGTGGGTTAGAGAAGCAGAGAAATACATCCAATGAGATGGATTGTCACAGTGATTTCAGCAATGGGCTCTAGTGCATCAAAGATGATGAGAATGATAAAGGGTAGAACAGGGTTCAGGTCAGCTATTCACAGAGTCATTAGAGTCATACTCAATTTGACAGCACCCAGCAACAACATACTTGTCTAGTAAAAGGAAAACAGATGAATTGAGTTTTGAGTTTTGTGGTGTAGACGAGTAGTGAATATCCTATGGACTGACAAATGAGCAAATAAATATGTCTTGGAGAAAGTGAAATCAGAATGTTATTTCAAGGCAAGGATGGTAAAATTTCCTCTCACATACTTTGTGCATGTTGTCAGCAAATGTCAGTCCCTGGGAAAAAACCACCATGCTTGGAGAGGTGGACGGTCAGCAAAGGAAAGTAAGACCCTCATCAAGATGGTTTGACACTGTGACTGTATCAATGGGTTCAAGTATGATGAGGATGGCACAGGGTAAGACAATGTTCAGATCCATTATTCATAGGATTGCTAAAAGTGGTGATTGACTCAATGACACCTAACAACAACATGTTTATCTCTTGCTCTGGCATGGTTTTAACGCATTTCCTGACTTCTAAGTAACAAATTACAATAATTTAAAGGATTGTTGTTATTGTTACTAAGTGGTGTCAAGTTGAGTATGTCTCACCGCGACCCTACGAACAACAGCTCTGAACTCTGTGCCATCTTCACACTTTCTGACACACTAGAATCCATGGTGGCTTTCACTGTGTCAGTCTACCTGATTGAGGATATCCTTTCCTTCACTAACCCTCTGCCTTTCTATGCCTAATGTTCCTCTCCAAGGAATTTAAAGAATGATTAGTTGGAAATATACAATATAGATTGATGAAAACAACTTTAATTCCTACCAAGAATAATGTCCCCTTTTGTTGGCTAGGACCTTGAAAAAAAAAAAAAAGAAAATTAACTTCCAAAAGAACCATCTAGCATGAAACAGTGAATAAAGGATTATAAATACTGGTGAGGAGCAGTAGGAAATATTTAAATGTAGCCTGCTGGTTTTTCTGTTATATATTCTACAGAGAGGGAAAATGCAGTGTTTTATAATATTTTTTAATAAAGATTTTCCCTCATATTGCTAGTATATATGAGCTAATTAATTGACTGGCCTTGATAGGAGAGGGATTTTCAAATATATTAGCTACAAAAGCTCTAATTAACTTGTCTTTAAAATTGCCAAATTATCAAAGTAAAATTAATTCTGTGATATAGTTGTGGTTACTGCTTTCAAAAAGGGGGGAAAAATCTTGTTGCAAAATTAAGAAACTAGATAGGACATAACCTTGCTCATGATTAGGACTTCCTCCTCATCTCCTGAAAGTACGAATTGTGTAATAATCAATATTCACCCTCTCCTCTCTACAACAAAAGCTTATCTCAAAAAAAAGTTATTAAAATAAACCTCAGGGTGTAGGCCATACCTTTTCAACCCGTATGCAGAGCAGATTATCCGAGAGGCTGGGCTCTATGAGGAGAAGTATGGTATCAGGATTGGTGGAAGATCTATTAACAATCTGCGTTATGCAGATGA
>NW_006400172.1:542242-543285 GCF_000299155.1 Elephantulus edwardii
CTGAAATATGTCAATTGGTATACCATCTATTCCGGGGGCCTTATTTTTTGCTATTTCCTTCAAAGCAGCTTGAACTTCTGCCTCCATCTCCATAGGCTCTGGCTCAAATGCTATTTCATTAAATTCTTCTGTATCTGCCAATTCTTCCTTTCAATACAGTGACTCAGTATATTCCTTCCATCTTCTTTTGATACCTCCTGGATCATTTAGCATTCTGCCTAAAGCATCCTTGATTGTAGCAACTTGAGTTTTGAATTTTCTCTTCAGTTCCTTGAGCTTAAGAAATGCTGAATGAGTTCGGCCCATTTGATTTTCCAACTCTAGTTCCTCGCACATTTCATTGTAGTATTTTGCTTTGTCATTCTGTGCTGCCTTTTGGAATCTTCTGTTCAGCTCTTTAGTGTCTTGGATTCTTCCTTGTGCTTTGGCATCTCTACATTCCAGTGCAATCTTCAGAGTTTCTTCTGAGATCCATTTTGGTCTTTTCTTCCTCTTCTGTCTTTGTAATGACCGCCTGCACTCTTCCTGGATGATACATTTAACATCCTCCCACAACTCATCTGGTCTTCACTCATTAGTGTTCAAGGCCTCAAACCTGTTCCTGAGATGATTCTGAAATTCAGGTGGTATGATTTTGGCTCCTTAAGGATTATTTTCCAAAAATTTGCAGCTAGATCTTGACAAAATCAACAATTTTGCACAAAACAATTGTCAGATCCATTAACAACTTCTGTAGCCTTAATGTCATAAAGTAAAACAAAAATATGCTTTGGAGTATGAAAATGAGTTTTGGAGGTTAAATTTTGCTGTTATTTCCAAGTTGTAAAACAGCCCAGTGGTAGATGGAATTTACTCCAGGACTTAAGAAGCATAAATGACATAGCTGAGCCTCTACATCTTGTGCTTTCTAATCTGTACACTATAATAGACAAAGTGCTAGTCTATAGGCCTTTCATTGTAAGAACCACCTTCCCTCTGTAACTTGATTTGTGCCACTACTAGAACCTCTACTTGGAATATTATTGCTTGTTAATTTTTGACTC
>NW_006400172.1:544554-548199 GCF_000299155.1 Elephantulus edwardii
TAAGGTGCACCTGATACAGGCCATGGTCTTTGCAATCACTTGTTATGCATCAGAGAGTTGGACAATGACTAGGGAGGATAGAAGGAGAATTAATGCCTTTGAGCTATGGTGCTGGAGAAGAGTATTGAATGTACCATGGACTGCCAAGAAAACAAACAGATTCATCCTGAAGAGGGTTAAACCAGGCTGCTCCTTGGAGTCAAGGATTCTGGGGCTTTGTCTGACATTCCTTGGACATGTTGTGAGGAGAGACAAGTCCTTGGAGAGGGAAATCATGCTTGGTAGGGTGGAGGGACAGCGCAGGAGGGGAAGACCCTATATGAGGTGGGTTGATCCAGTGACTGGGGTAATCGGGATGGGTTTGTCAGAGGCAATGCGATTGGCACAGGATAGAGCAGGGTTTAGGGCTGTTGTACATAGGGTCGCTATGAGTTGCAAATGACTCGACAGCACATAACAACAACAACAACCACCCAAAAAAAGCTTATCTTGAAATAGGGTAAAATATTCCATATTTTTGAAATCTCACCATGAATTTAATTCTACAGTAACTTTCCCAGTTACATTTAGATTTTAATAATAATCTTTATAAATTTTTCCACTATTGTTGTTGTTGTTCATTGCCATCAAGTCGAGTGTGACTCATACCAACCCTATGAACAAAAGATCATGCCTCTGGAAACTCTGTGAACTTTTCCACTATAGGTATAGATTTTGAGAGCCATGTTTAGCCATCAGTAGTCTCTCTTTAACCAACTCAACACTTTTCAAATGCAAAAAGAAAAATATCGGAAAGAAAAACAAAAGGGATAGACTTAACTCTTGCATTCTATTCATCATTAATACACTTTTTACCTCAAGAGAATTTTGATATTTCACTTTTCTCTTCAATAAAATCAGAAAATAGCTCAAGTTTCTTTCACAGAGATTTATAGTGAAAGGCCAACATAGAAGAAAAGTTAAGAACCAGAAATACTTTTGTCAGTACCCTTGTCACATCCCTTCTGAGTTAATGGCTTCTTTCTTTTTATTGCATTTCCCACTGTAACTAAGGCGCGTCTTTGCACTCTTAAATTATCTCTAATAATCTAAATGTCAAATCAAACTTTTGCATCCAAATTGTAGACAGCACGCCTAAGCAAAGAAAAACAAGAGAAACAAACAAGATTCATGAATAGCACACCCACATTATTCCAAGATCTTTCATGGTTCTTTTAAGTGTAACTCCTTCATTAACTCAGAGCCAAGACAACATCTTTTTGTTCTTCTCTGCTTTATATAGATACTCTGTCAAATCTCTGAATTCTTGTTTTTTGTCTTATCATAAAAGAAAAGTGAAGAGAAACTATAGTGCAGGAAAATTAGCATGTACATAAAAGCAAATGTTAACATCAGACTGGGAGTATTCTTCACGAAAACATGGTCACACCATAAGTTACAGAGTTGTCAAGCTCTAGTTATCTCATCATTACTTGTTTACTAAAGAATTTTTTAAAGGCTTATGATGTGCATATAAAATGGTAAGATGAGACTGTATAGTTTTATTTCCACTTCTCTTGATTTTTGTAATATGGAAATTGAAGTGCTCACTTTATGTAGAATATTAAATATAAAAAATTGTGGGCCAACGTAGGAACTTTTAAAGTGTGATGAAGAAATCTGACTCTTAAGTAATAAGAAAAAAATCATGTCATCAACTTGCAGTTGCGTAATTATTCATACATATGTGTATACGTGTAATTTTAATGTTATGATGAGTAAATGCAGTATTGCATACTAAGTAAGAGAATGGGTTCTAAGATCAGACACGGTAGATTGAATTCTAATTCTCTCAACTCTGTCTATGTCATACTGAGCAAAGTACTTTAAATCTAGAAGGTTCATATTTTTTTCCACCTGTAAAACGGATATACTATTAGAACTAACTCAAGCAGTAATCTATCAACAAGGACTTAAACTAAAGTTACAATCTCATTAAGAACTCCTTTCTAGAAAAATAACACTAGAATATAAATTATCATTTAAGTATATAAAACAAGCAGGACAGATGTTATTGAGTTCTTAACAATATGAAATCTGATGGAAATGGCTACAGTAGTAGTATGTATGATGGCCACAAACTAGAATCCATAGTCTTGTGCTCTTTGGCTACAAAAAAAAATTGAGATACACATATATGTTCACGTATATCTTATGTCTAAAGCCTCAGTTGTGTGAGCACATAGTGGTGGAACACTCACAAGTGACCATTATAAAAGACTGTGTTCCTTAATATTATTTTTTTAAAATTAAGTTATTAAGTTCTGGAGCTGCTTTGTAATACTGTGGTGTTAGCCTAATGTTTTTTAGCCATTGCTTTAGTTGCCTCTGGTCTATAGCTGCCTTAACTGCATGGTCAATACTTGGTCTTGCAAATCTACAACAGCTGTGGGACTAGGTTATGAAAGAGAGCGAGCGAGCAAGAGAGCACTTCCCATACTGTGTGGCAAGACTGGAGGGAGACTCTTGCAAGACTCTGGTGAGAGATTCTGGTTGCAAGACCCTAGTGATAACAGTGGAAAGAATGTGGTATTATTGTGGAGAAACTATGGTAATGTGTAACCACAGTAGTCCTGAGATAAATTCCACAGTTAAAGGTTTTTGCTGTTCTTGCCAAGATCATGGTTGAACTGAAATCAGAACCTAAAGGAATTGCAGAACTGTGCCTTGAGACTGCAGGGCTAAAACCTGGATTTGCATTTGGTGATAATCTTTGCCTCCCCCATTCTCCAATTTATTTCCTTAAGAAATCCCATTCTTAGTACCGAAACCGTGAGTAAAGTCTGTGGCTCAACAATAAATAAATGAACTTCTGGCTACTAGTGTGGTTCTAGAGGCACTGTGAGGATGGGCCACAAGCTCTTTATCTGCTTTTTGCTCTGGGACAGTGAGGGGCTGTGCTATTTTCACTCTCTTGGGCCCTTTCAGAGAGACTTTTGTGGCCCTGTGCCCACAAGTACAATTTTCTGCTCGTTTTACAAATATAATTGAAGGGCTATGCCTCAGGCTTTCCTGATATCATTACATATGCAGTTAATCTTGACATATGCATGTCAAAAAAGATTTCATTTAAATTAGACAAAAGTAAAATGTGATATATCTTATAATGTCAGTTTCATAGAAAGATTGGCTGATTTTCTTAGAGTTAAACTTTATCTGACAGAGTTTGGGCATGTTATTTAGAGGAGCCAGTCCTTAGAAAAGAACATCATGCTTGTAAATATGGAAGGTCAGTGAAGGACAGGAAAACTCTCAATGAGGTGGATTGACACAGTGACTATATTGGTGAGTTTGACTGTGTCAGAGATGATGAAGATGGGGCAAAGAATAGGGCAGGGTTAAGACTGATTAGATAGAGTCATAATAAGTTATAGTTGACACAACAATACTTAACAACAACAACAACTATTTGAGATCATTACTATCTATATAAGAACAAACTGATGTTGTTCTTGTGGTTGTTATGTGCCGTCGAGTCGTTTGCGATTCATAGCGACCCTATGTAAAACAGCCCTAAACCCTGCTCTATCCTGTGCCAATCTCATTGCCTCTGACACACCCATCCTGATTACCCCAGTCACTGAATCAATCCACCTCATAGAGGGT